>NC_135660.1:82831294-83131294 GCF_964188315.1 Podarcis muralis | reverse complement strand
AAACTTGGCCCTCCAGCTGTTTGGGGACTACACTTCCCATCACCCCTGACCACTGGTCCTGTTAGCTAGGGATGATGGGAGTTGTAGTCCCAAAACAGCTGGAGGGCCAAGTTTGGCCATGCCTGGGTTACAGCATATCAGAACAGGTAGGAGAATTCAGGAGGTTGGGGGAGCAGACATGCCTTCCAAAGATGGCGAGGAGGTTGTCAGCAGGACAGCAGGGGTTGGTGGTGGCTGGCTGGCTAGCAAACACTTCTGCATTGACCAAAGTTGCTAAACCAGTGTCGTGTGGTGTGTTTCCTTACAGCTCGTGAAGCTGGATATGTTTGTTTTAGACTGTGGGTTACTGCAACATGTGAGTGGGGCCTATGAATGTGTTTCCAACCGTGCTGCCAACGGGCCACCCAATTTCACTGGAGCTGGAGGATCAGCAAACCCTTCCATTGTATCTTTCTTTCTTTTTTTTATGATTATTTTATATTTTGCCCTTGTCATTTTATTGTCCACTGCTCTGGGTATTTTATACAGAAAATGCACTAAACTCAGTTCTGTGATCCTCCAAAGAATCATCTTTCTCCAACACAGGAGACACTCATGGGGCCCATCACAACGTAAGGACATAATCTGTTATTTTTCTCTTGAGTATACTGCTGAGGAGGAAATGCTGTTCATCTAGCATACTTCTTCTTTATCGTCACAACAACAAACCCTGTTGTTTGTCACTAGAGAGAATGTGTGATTGGCCCAATGTTATGTTGGCCTTCATGACTAAGCTAAGATTTCAAATCCAGCATTCCCAGTTAAGCATTTTGTTTACAACAGTGCTGACATGTGTGTGTGCGCGCACGCGGATCTTGCACTTTCTTGACAGTTTCTCATCATAAAATAAATATATTTTGTTTGTTTCCACAATTTGTATCATGATCATGACCTATCTGAAATATGAATGCTGTGAAATGTGTTGGATGTTGTGTTGGTTGGCTGTATCTTTGAGAGAAGTTGGAATGGATTTTATTGAGTTCCAGGTTAAAGTTCTGACAGATGAAATAAATCTCGGCTTCTTTGCCCCAATATCAGATATTTAATATTGTCAACATTACCAATACAGATCAGTGTTAAAGAATCCTCTCTCTTTTTTAGTTACATGTAAACATTTAGTTGAATATAAACTAACTTATTGATAGTCTATACACAGAATGGTTTATTGATACTTTTGTCAGATTTCATAATATTCGTCCTTCTTAATAGCTCTATTGATTTGTTTAGAGTAGGAAAATAATAACGGTAGATAATAAGGCAAAGGGGGGGCTATTTTCTGTTGTAAAAACAAATGCAAATGCTTGAATAATGGAAGATTCAAAGATGCTGAATTTCTGCTACATGCTCCCTCCCCCCCCCCCAAAAAAAACAACTAGTAAGTTTTTTATAAATAATTGCTTGAAGGGTTTGGTGGGTGGCAAGAAAGAGTAGCATGGTAGCAAGAAATGGTCTATGATGAGGAGAAGTGAATGATACAAGTGGCACAGTCTGCGGATCAAGGGAAATATGAGATGGAAAATCTGTGATAGCATCTCATCACTCTTCCATCCTTCTTAGCAGCTGCTGTGGACATTTCAGTCAAAGCATTTTTAAATGGGGGGGGGGGATTAAAACCTACCTCATTTGGCCCCCAAAAGCTGTTATTAGCCCTGCTGAGGGCAGGATGATAGAGGGACCTATTTATTTTTCTTAGTGGGGCTAAAAGGAGCTTCAGGAGGATGATTTAAATCAGAAATAGCATGGTGGAAAAAAGGTTGAGCACTAATAATTTTTGTTTAGGAGCCAGGCATCCAAAATGACCTGTAGAAATATTCTGGTTATGTTTCAGATGGAGTTTAGACTGGCATATCTACCCTAAGGTTCTGGGGTGGGTTATCAACCCTGAGGCTGCTGGCAGCTCACTAATAGCATTTGTTCCCTGGCTATGGGCAGCAATATTGTGGAGTCTTGCCATCACCCATGGTTCATTTTGGGTGTCCTACCATGTGCTCAGTGGAATCAGTTTGTTCTGTGTGATAGTGTACATGTCAAGTAACACGTTTGAGCACTGAGATCTTCTAATGGGGCCTTGCTCCAGGTGCCTTCTCTGGTTATGATGTAATGAAAAGCAAGCAGTATCTCAGGGCATCCTTAATGTCCCAGACACTGTGTGAATGTTTTGCTGATAAATGTTTTGCTTATAAAATCCAAGTGACACTAATTGCATTTGCTAAGGGAAGAACATTTGTAAATGTTGACTTAAATTTCCTCCTTTTAACTTTAAGACTGCTTGGCACTTGGAGATTCTGCCTTACTTTAAGTATGGAATGTATGTGACCCACCCCCCCCCCCTACAGCTTTTCTGCTGCTGTCATCTGCTTCTTCTTTTTTTGGCAACAGTGTTCTGATTACTATCATCACCAAGAATGCTGATGTTGCCAGGGCTTCAGTTATAGTTGAGTTGCTGTAGGAATATCTAGCATATCATTTGTTTAATTTATTTAACAGACTTCTAAGACAGCTTTCAAAGTATAATTATCTTTCCAAAGCAGTGTACAAAATGTAATAAACACATTTTAAAACAAACCTGGGAGTTCATAATTAACACACACACACACAGAGCATTTCAAGCTACCCAGTCTAAAACTATAACTCGGTCATTGACGAGGCATACAGCAAAGAAAGAAAGTTAAGCCTACCCTCTTAATTAACAAACAGATTGACAGAAAAAGGAAAAGAAATCTCTAGGGCTCACTTAAAAGAATATAGAGGGTGCTAATTGCACCTCTTGGGGGGGGGGGGTTCTACTGATGTGGAGCCACCACATTTCTAAATATGCTTAGAAATGTGTATTTGGATAAATAATACATTTAAAATATGTATTTAAATATATAATGAAACAAACATTTCCATGCAGTTCAAACAAGTAATTATCACATGCAAAAAGCAGGATGGAATGGATTTCTGGGTGAACACATGCAAAAAGTAATTTGGATCAGAAACAGACTCACGTGTCCATAGACTGATCCTGGGTCCTTCAGCATAAAAATCAGGTCCTCTACCACTGGGTATGGTTGCCCCCAAAGGGTCCTAGCCATCCCCACTCCCCAGGCATCTTGAACCTGTGTCCCATGGAAGCCTGTATATTTTCTCTGCAGGCCTCCACACAAGGGAGATTTTTGGGTTCTGTAGCAAAAAAATAAAAAATAAAAAATTCCTCATAAGAGAAATGCAGGATAATTTTGAAAAGTAAATAACCTCTGAACCTTAAGGGGGTAATGTGAATTTTAAAAACCCTAGTTTTTAAAACAAACAAATGCACATACAGAATGTTTATTTGCTTCTAATTTTACAACACAGATTAAAAGATAAATAGGTAAGGGTAAAGGGACCCCTGACTGTTAAGTCCAGTTGTGGACGACTCTGGGGTTGCAGTGCTCATCTCGCTTTACTGGCCGAGGAAGCCGGCGTTTCTCCACAGACAGCTTCCAGGTCATGTGGCCAGCATGACTAAGCTGCTTCTGGCGAACCAGAGCAGCACATGGAAATGTCGTCTACATTCCGTTGGAGCGGTACGTATTTATCTACTTGCACTTTGACGTGCTTTCGAACTGCTAGGTTGGCAGGAGCTGGGACCGAACAATGGGAGTTCACCCTGTCGCGGGGATTCGCACCGCCGACCTTCTGATTGGCAAGCCCAAGGGGCTCAGTGGTTTAGGCCACAGCGCCACCCGTGTCCCATAAATACAAGTATGTAAAATAAAGTAACAATAATAAATAACAATAATACCACAGTAAAAGAGCTGCAGTTTGTTAAGTGTACTGGAAATGGTAGTTCTGTGAGGGGGAATCCACAGTTCCCAGCATTCTTTGGCAGAAATAATGTGCTTTAAATGTGCATTGAATATGTTTTATGTATAGTGTGGATATCACAGAGATAGAGTACTTTCGCATTCCCAAACCTGGTGCCCTCCTGATGTTGCTGAACAACAACTCAACCATCACCCTCACCACTGGACATGCTGGCTGAGACTGATGAGAGTTTGCATCCAGCAACCTCTGGAGGGCACAAGGTTGGAAAAGGCTGTGTATTTGTGAGCTCCTTGACCTCTAAATAGCTATATTGATATATATGTCACCGTAAGCATTATTATAATTTAATTATTTTGACTTTCATCATATTCAGAAGCCAATTTTCATTGATCAGTGACTATAAGGGTTAACATGCAAGTTAAAATTTCCAGACCCACATGCGGCAATTCCCATGCTGGATATACAGGAAACCTGCTGGAACCTTACATGTGACTGGAAATGGGCAGATTTCCTATTCCATTCCTTTCTTGTTCCATGCATTTGCTCTGCCCTGCACCCCCACTCCTCCTCCTGCCACATGATACCTGTGGGTAATTGGTAGTGTGTCAGCCATGGACGCACTTTTCCACTGCCCTGTCGTTGTGTAACAAGAACAAAAGAACAATGATTTCCAAAAGCAAAAATGTTAAAGAGATTAACTAGGATTTGGGCAGTGACTTCATGCAGCTGACATGCACTCAGAATTGTGCAGTGGTTGGACTTGGAATCTTCAGTCTTGACAATTTTTACACACGGGAGGCATTCTTTCAACGGTGCACTTGCTACCTGGAGGACAGATATGATTTATGGCACCCCAGCAACTTGGTCCATTTTAATTTCCGTATATGAAGAAAAGATGCTAGCTAGTAATGTAAGAAGAGGAGACAGGCACAAAACAGAAACGAGAACATATAGGGAAGGAGCTTCAGAGTGGGGAGTCTGTGGTGATAAAAGGAACAAAAAGAATTGATGAGATTATGTGAATCTTTGTGCACATGTCTATGAGTATCCATGCATCAAATCAAGGTCTCTTCAACACTGTGCACCTGGTATCATAGCAGACTAATTTGTAGATTAGGTGCCCTAGAAAATAAATGCACAATAAGGGGTTATTCTGATTGCTCTGCCAGCATAACCTCTTCAACCATAATTTATACTTCTGGCACTTAGGACTCTCTGGCAGACATGCCAATGCAAACATTTTATGAGTGTGATTCTGGCCCTGGTTAATGATGCAACAGCGCTGAAACTGATATATCCACTGTCTTGGATGGGAGACCACTGGGAGTTACATGTGGAAACATGTTGTCATAATGTGTGCGTGTCTACTGATAAATTCTATTAAGTCTAGAAGATGCATATGAAAGGGCAGAGAGAGAGATGGAAACGTCAATGCTACCAGGCTGGAAATGGATGGGTAAGGCAGGTCATGGCAAGATACAAATGGGAAGGGATCCACTGCATATTGCGGCTTTTCATTGGTGGCCCCTCAGTTGTGGAAGAGTCTCCACAGGAAAGTTCACCTAGTGCCAATGTGGCACTAGGCATTCTCTCTGTTAAGTTGTGGGTGAACATATCAGACAACACAGCAATTCTTCAAACAGCTCTTGTTTAGTCACAGGCTAGGACAGAACTGAACTGAAGGGTTCAGTCAGCCTGCTTATATAGAGCTCCAGTACAATGTAACTGTAACAATTTTCTAAAACTATCCAATCACTGAACGTCACTTTCAATCCCTTATTTGCATAACTATCTACAGTATCCCCCTGCTGGCCCAGGGTGAGAACTTCAGTACATAACACTCTCAGGCACTTGATGTGGTTGGAATCTTTTTCTAACTATTTGTGGTGTTAATCTTTTGGTTGGGTGGAATAATATAATATATACTGTATATCTTTCCCAACAACACTGCAGCCTGCCTTCTTTTACCTCGTTGTTGTTGTTGTTGTTTTACTTTGGCAAGTATATTTTATTTGCAAGGTAAATTGGCAAAATTAGTAAGTATTCTGTGCTTCAAACTGGTACCCCATTGGTTTTTCTATGACCATAATAAATACTCTAACAAAGATGCCTCTAAAAATAGTAATAAACATAAAATGGGAAATGACCATGTGATTGTTGCAGCTGCAAAAAACTTAGGATAGGAAACACCAACAGCTGTGTCAACTCTGCATGACATTGCATTAACTTGATGTGAGTGTTCTTCTTCTGAGGCAAATGTGCCAGTTAAGGATAATGTTCCACTTAGCCCTTCAAATACATAATTTTTGTCTTTGTTTTGTTAGCGATTCTCTGGTGAACCTTGTAACTTCCACCCTTTTCGTTGCACACATCAGTGATAATGCTTGCATTTTTCCCCAGTTCTAATATATTGATAAATACCGCTGATTCAGAACGTTTACATAATCTTTCCAATGTCAGCAGTCATTTAAATTATCCTAACTTTGTACTGAATCTCTAAAATCCAATTACCAGCTAATAATAATTGTCAGTTTTACTCTAAACCTTTAATGATAGGTCACAAGGGATGTTGTATCAGAAGGATTAAATCGTTGGAGACGGTAGCTGTGCCCAGCCTTAAATTACTAGCCTCTTATCTGCTGGTAACAGAGCCACTATATGTTTTGTCGCCATTTTTGCTAAATAGAATAAATGTCACCCAAATTAATTTCATCTCTCTTAAATTAGCTTCTTAGTGTGATTTCTCACTTCAGTCAAAAATTTATTTCCCACCAGAATTAAATTTCCTTCGTAATCTCTTTTATTTGCAAGAGGGAGTTGAGGGGAGGGGTGAGGAGAACGTTAAGGAACAAATGCTGTTTAATTCGTTCTTTGAGTAGCTTTGAACTTTTATTCTTCTTAAAGAATAGACGGTGCAAGAACAGGAACGTTCAATAGATACAAATCCAGCCACTATAAGCTATGAATTGAGATGTGCACCCAGAATGGCATGGTCACTCTGAATTATCTGAGGAAAGGCATGTGTATGTGAGCGGATATATAATGTATTCCCATGAAGTGGTTAGTCCATTTCTTACAATCAGGAGACTGCTCCAGACCAATATTCCTGGATACGGAACTGTCCACAATAGTGACATGAATAGGAAGACACTTGCTTTCCAGGAGGTCTGTAAGGGCATCAGAGTTGCTAGGGAGCTTTGTCTCAACCTGCGACTTTTGGCACCCTGGTTCCTCACCTGAGTATGCATCAGCTCTTGCCCCCATCTCTATTCATCCTCCTGGCCTTGTTTGCCAAGTTTTGGCAAGATCTCCTTTGGATACATTTATCCTCACATCTGGAATGTACACTTCATTCTCCTTCCCTCAGTGACTCTTGGGGCTTTCAAATTAAATTTGAGACATTGGTTCCCTTGCCCATAATAGCTGCTCAGGTGGGTTTATGGTATGAAAAAGTGAACCCACTGCAATTCTTCTTTCTGCTCAACTGCTAATAGAAAAGCAGCTAATTAACTGAACTACAAATCAGGAAATCTCCTTTTCAAATCTCACCTCTGCCATAAATTCACTAGGTTGCCTTAGGCGAAGTACTCTCACTGCATCAGTCCTTCATTGGCAATATGGAGATAATACACTGCTGTTGAAAAGATTACAAGAAGACATATGTGAAGTGCTCTAAGCATTCTAAAAGTGCTATGCAAATGCTAATTGTTATTCATTGTTGTAAGTGAATGAGCCTTGTATGAAGTCTGGCAGCTTTACTATTCTAGTTTAGTCTTGCCAAGGATACTCTGATTGGTAACTATTGCTTACTTTTAACTTCTTCGTTCCTCCTCCAAAGCACAGGGTTACCAAGTTTAATACCTAGCCCAGGGGTCTGCAACCCGCAGCTCCAGAGCCGCATGTGGCTCTTTTACACCTTTGCCGCGGCTCCGGGGCGGATACTAGCGAGGGGAGGAGGTGCATTGTGCGCCCCGAAACTCCCCACTGTGGCAGGCGCTGTACTGGCTGTGACGTCGCATGGGGGCGGTGCGTGCATTAGTCACGCACTGTCCCGACGTCACCTTCCCGGTTTTGCGGCTCCCAGGTTTTTTTTTCTTCGGAAAAAGGGTCCAAGTGGCTCTTTTTGTCTTAAAGGTTGGCAGACCCCTGACCTAGCCTTTCCCACTATTGCTGAAATGCCTTGAATACAGGGCCAGCCCACCCATGAGGCAAGGTGAGGCAACTGCATTGGGCGGCAGAATCCACAGGGGCAAGAGATCTGGCCTCCAAGGAATGCCTCATCCAGTGCTGCTGTTGCTGCCAGAGTTGGAGCAACAGATCCTTGCAGGCCAGGTCTGCTACCTCTTCAGCAGCCTCCCTCCTCCACGCCACCTCTACGGTGTCCTCTTGGCAAATAGGAGGCACTGCTGGTCTCCTCCCACCCTTGTTCCTGATGTAGACGTCTTCTCCTGTTGTTCCATTTTTTGGTTTGCCTCAGGTACCAACATGTTTTGGTCCAGCCCTGCTTCCATATTACTTTCTACACTGCCTTGGAGCAACAGGCCTCTCACTTGTGACTTCATTCCTTGCTGCCTTTTTGGCATCAGAATCACATAAACCAAGTGAAGATGAGGTGCTGGGGAGTGTTGGAGATGAACTTGTAGGGAATAAGAGTTTTAGTCTGTGTTGATGAGAGAAGGGGGGAACGGTTTGGGGGAATATATGATTACAAAGAGGAATTGACTGTTTTTGATAGCTGGCTAATAGTCATCTTTATTATTACTGTCATTTACCAATATATTTTTGTTATAATAATAAAAGTGCAACACTCAAAGGGCCCCAAACCTTCTGTTTTTTGTTTTTGTCTTAGTAATGCCCCATTAAGGGCTACCATTGCTGAACTTTATAGCTTTGGAGAAATATGAGTCCTCCTTGTTTCACGGGAGAGCCTCACAAATTCCAGCATAAAAATTTCTTATAGAAGATCAAACCTCTGACAGTGTGTTCACTCCCTGCCTTTTAAAACCTGACCACTTTCTTTTTTTGTCCATTATGCCTGGAACTGCCTCTCAGAACACCTTTGTGATGCTGTCTCTCATTTCCTTCAAATTCCTCCTCAAAAGTCCACCCCCAATAAGTGTGTGCAGTTGAAATATAGACATATTTCCCCTATAGACCTCAGCCACCATCTTCCTCTCCTTCTGTTGCCACTGCTGTGTTGAATTTCAGATTGTGGGCTATACCGTATGATATAGAATATGTATGATGATGCAGAATGTGTCAGTATTTTCATTCTCTTGAATGATCCACAGGACACTTCTCCCACATAAAAATGCAATATTTTATTAATCCAGTGTGACATATGTGTTACATTCATCTTGGGACCATTTAAGACTTCATGCTCCCCTGTCCCTACGTATGGAGGACCTGTTGAGGTAAAACTACAAGCTGAGCCAGGGATCAGTCCACAGCCCCAAACAGCCCCTTGTCAAGGCCCTTTAATGGCACAACATTCACATGGTTTGAACAGCACTTCTACTCATGTTTTCACCTCATGTGCAAGCCATCTTTTGGTGCCTTTTGCCTCTCTTTGTGCTTGTCATTGTTGAACATACCTTCCACAACCTTGCGGTCAGTTCCTTGCACATGTGTTTCCTTGGAAGCATGATGTGCCATAAATGAGAGTTGTGAGAAATGTTGCGCACAAGGAATGCTGAAGGTTAGCCCTAAAAATGCCAAGTTCCCCATCTCAGGGATGAGCCAGGGTATACAGCTTTAGACAACGTGGCTGCCTTTACAAGTTTTTAATCAGATACAGAAAAATATACCTTTAAAGTCATAGTATAACTGGGAACTGTGTTAGGGGAGCGGAAATATACTTCATTACCAATGAAAAGAGCTTATTACTCCAGAAATATTGCTGAAGAGAACTGTAAAGAAACCACAGGCTCTGTAGGCAAATTTCTCCTTCAGGGTATGAAACACATTTTCCAGATACCTATTAGGGAATTCCAACCAGAACAAACCATCCTGTTTGCAATTTCCTTTTCTTTTTAGTTCTGTACTTTTGGAGATAGGAAGCTATCATCACAATGGGGCATAGAATCCTCCCACAGAAATGGCTGAGTATGAGACGGAACTGCTTCTTTGTCTGATCTGCTGCTAAAAAGCTATGTCATTCCAATGAATGTGGAAAATTATTATTGTAGATGAATAAAATCAACAATATCAGGTGAAATTGTGAGGAATTGGTTTAGGCCTCATTTTTCCTTAATGTCTTCCAGTTTTTGAAGAGTCCTCCCATCTCTGGTTGTGTGTAAGAAATTAATAAATGATGCACACAATGCATTAACTACTTTCCATTTCTATCCTGACATACTGAATAAGTGCTCTGTAGTCTTGATCTAATCTCTCTCCCCCCAGTTCTCAACATTCTGTTGCATACATTCTGTCACACTTTAGCATGACCAAGAAAGGACCCAGAGTTAAGCTATACAGGCAAGGACTGCTTTGGTACTTAATGGATCTCACCAAGTGCTATGGAACAAAGTAAATGAACTACAACCAGGGATACTTTTGTTTGCTTCATTTACACTTTGCCTGGAAATGTGACATGTAAATGTTTTAAAATGAAAGGACATGGCATGACAAACCTGTGCCACAGGGAATCATGTGTATTTTGACTCATACAGAAACTCTGGAACATGTAATTTTCAGGCCTCCTGACTTCTTCACTAAGTAGTCAAGAGCCTTGAAAAGTTAAGTTGCTCAGGGTCCCTGACCTCTGGAATACTGGCATTTCAGCCTTCAAGATGCCAGGACATTAAGGCCTTCCCATTATCACTAGGAGAAGCACATAAGCTTTAGGCAGCGGTTCTCAACCTGTGGGTCCCCAGATGTTGTTGGACTACAACTCCCATCATCCCTGAGCTCTGGCCTTGCTAGCTAGGGGTGATGGGAGTTGTAGTTCAACAACATCTGGGGACCCACAGGTTGAGAAAGGCTGCTTTAGGGGAAGGGGGCAGATGTGATGGTGAGGATTCCATCCAATTTATTCCATCACATTCATTTGTTTGATTGTATCAGTTAACTCATTGAACCATCTTGAAAGCATAATGCTGAAAAGCAGGTTACATTTTTAAAATAAATAAATTAATAAATTAATTTATTGATCTCAGAATTCTTTGGAATTTAAGCTTAGCTTCTAAATACAGCCTTTTTGACAGGTGGAGAAAAACCCTTTGGTTTGTTGTTATGCACCCCTCAGTTCCTGTGTGGCCAAATTTATTCAGCTTATTAGCCATTAATATTTACAAATAGATAAATAAAGTCTGGATTATATCCACCAAGATATAAGCAAGCTCAAATGTTGGAGTGTCCAGTTCATGAAAACTTCTTTTAAAGATTGCCAACAATCCAGGAAATAAAACAACTTGATTAGTTATGATGCTTCTCTATCAGTTGCCAGAAAATCAAGACAACTGATATTTTTTAGCTGCATGACTTTGGTTAGCAGAAACTTTATAACCTAAACTCCACCCCCTGATTTGCTGAGCACACCTAGGTTCTGCCCCTAGACTGGCTAAAAATTGCTCCATTCTACCTCCCAAACCCACCGAAAACCACTGGGATTGACACCTCCTGCTGCCTCTGAACTCTGTGTCCTTTAACCTAGGTAGCTCCTCTGACACAACCTCCCCAGGTACCAAAATTTATAGTTGGAAACCCAGATATCAATGATGAAAACCCATCAGTCATCATACTGAAAAGTAATGAGCAGCCCTAAAAATCTGCTGCAAAAATTGTGACTGGGTGTGATGAGGTGTATATTATCACATTAGTATGTACAGAGAAAATAATTCTGTGTAACTCTGATCTGTAAATTGCATGAGTAGCCCCATCCTATGTATCTTTACTTAAAAGTAGGTCACACTGGATTCAGTGGAACTTACTTCCCAGTAAGTGTGCATAGAATTCAACGGTACACAGATTTTGTCCTCTAGTTGCATATATATATAATTTGTACACTCCATTAACAGTATAAAATGGATTATAACCATATATTTCATATTGATCCCCTTAACTTCCACTCGTTGGCAGTATCTTCCTAGTGTGTATAAATTGTTCATCCAAGAAGTGTAATATCGTAAATTGCTCTTTGAACGAGGAAAGTTTTTTTAAAAAATCTACAGGAAGTGCTGAAAATGCAAACAATGATCAGGATTCCAAAAACTGAGTTTTAGTAGTTTGTGTTCCTCTGTGTAGAATGTTGGGTTACATTTTTTGAAATCCTAAAATATAATAATAATAATAATAATAATAATAATAATAATAATAATAATAATTTATTTATACCCCGCCCATCTGGCTGAGTTTCCCCAGCCACTCTGGGCGGCTCCTAATCAAGTGTTAAAAACAGTACAGCATATTTGTAACTAAGCTGAAAGTTGCCTGGATTTGAAGCTAGAAAATAGTTCTACTAAAATTGTCAGCTAAACTTTAATGAGGACTTTTTCCTCCCTGTCTTTCTTTTAAAAAATAAAATAAAAAGCTACATTATTCAAATTTTAAACATGATTGTGATTATCCATTTGTGGCAGTCCACCTCAGATGTCAGAGACTTGCTTGTATGCGTCATAGCAGCTTCTCTCCATTTTATTTCATATTCATTTTTTCAGACCCTCACATTAATCTCTTAATCTAACTAGCCACCCTCACAACCACTTTTATTTGTAGTTCCCAGAAGCAGTGAGCAATATCGCTACATTAATTAGAAAAATATTGGGGGTGTGGGATGATGGCAACATCAGTGCTGACACTCTTAAATTCAAAATTGGCCGTCCTCTGCTTCCAATTGCCTGACAACCTTAGCAGCAATCAGCTCATCACATCTCTCTGTTATCTCTCTCAGGTTTTTGTGACATCCTTCTTGTCATAATTTTTACCAGACACATACTCTTCTTTCTTCTTGGCCAGTATGTCTCGGGACGGTTGCCCTTTGCTCCCCACCACAAAACTTAGTAAAAATGAAAACAAATTACATGAAAATGGAAGCCCACACAACCAGCAGCTCTGCATCCTACCACCCCGTACTAAGGCAATTTAGTTTCTTGTTTCTATAATACGGAGAATAACATTTTGTTTTGTTTTGTAAGATTTATTATTATATATTTTTATTTCTGATGGTGAAAAAACTTGCATTATGAGTACTTCTAGAATGATCTACACGTATTTCAAAGTAACAAAGCAAGTATGTCTTTCAGTTTTATGTGAAACACTGCTGAGAAATGTTGCTAATGCTATTGAAACTGTTAGCTTCTCCTGAAATTTTCCAGATGTTTGCCTAAGGAAGAACCTCTAGATCCAGCTGAGGTAAAATCCAGTGGCAACGCAGAAAGGTGTGGAACTGGTAATAGATTACAAAATTTGCTAGTCATCAAGACTCCTTTGATTTCCCTGAGAACCTAAGGATTCACCTGTCTGAAGCTAAGATTCACCTATTTGAGTAAATTCCGTACTGTGTAAATGGGGCCTTTCAACAAAACGTTGCAGTTTATCCCCAATCTTGGCCTCTCTAGGCTATTATTTTATTATACTCAATTGTATTTTGCATTTGCTTGTTTTATTGTATTCAATATATTCTTAAGAAAATAATAGTGAATGTGGTGAATTTATTCTTCTTTAGTTTGTTTTGTAATGCTTCCCCAATGCTAGCACATTGCTGCTGTCTAGAAGAGTTACAGCGCAACACAAGCAGGATGAAAATAAACTAAAACATTGGTGGTACAAAAAGTTATGGGATTTCAGCACATTATACAACATACCCTGATTGAAAATGAAGCAGTGTGCCTGCCCCAAAACCTTTGCAGGCACAAACAGTATTGAAAACAGAATTGTTTGAGACAACCCTGATTGCATCATTAGCACAATAATCAACAGAAATATGTGCACATACAAATGATGTCTAGAGGGGCCTTCTCTAAAAGTAGTATTCCTGTTGAGTGCTCCAACCAGTGTGGAACCACAGCTTTTAGTGCTCCTTGGGTTTCAAGAGACCTCTTTTCCACACCCTTTCCTAGTTGTGCTATATAGTACTAAAAGATTAGCTAATGAGGACCAGCTTTCAACTCTTAACTTGGGTGCTATACTGCTATACAGCAAAGGGGAGAAGAGAATATTCTTTTTAACCTCACAGCATGCATTCCCCTGCCCTGGGCTCTAATACTCAGCTCCATGATAACGATAAGCAGGCCCCTTTTGACTCACAGTTTCAACATTGCCTGGCTCAACTGCACTGAAAGGAACTAGAACTTGAACTCTGGCAGAGTGCATGAATCTAGATGCAGTGGGTTAAGAATTTAATTCGTTCTGGAGGTCCGTTCTTAACCTGAAACTGCTCTTAACCTGAGGTACCACTTTAGCTAATGGGGCCTCCTGCTACCGCAGCACCGCCACCGCACGATTTCTGTTCTCATCCTGAAGCAAAGTTCTTAACCCGAGGTACTATTTCTGGGTTAGCGGAGTCTGTAACCTGAAGGGTATGTAACCCGAGGTACCACTGTACTAGATTGACACAAATCTGCTCAACACTCTTTTCCTTTTATTTCTTCTTCTTCTTTGTATCCCATGGTGGAGGTTAGAGTGAGTTGCTGTGTCCTATCTCTCCCTGAATCCTGCCCCAGTCATGTTGCCTGTTCCTTTCCAATTTGTCCTTCGCTTTCCTTCAGTCTTGTAGTGCCATCCACATCCTGACTTGCCCTGAAAACTATGATTACAGTGATATCTGCCAGCTTTCTGGATGAAGTGATATTCAATGCAGTTCTCAATGCAGCTGCATGACCGCAAGGAGGAATCTGACATGTAAGCCTGTCCTCAGCACTGGCGGAGGAAGAGGAGTGCAGAGGGAGCACACCGCCCCCAGCAGCGCGATCCCGGTGGGGTGCCATCGCAGCTACCTCCCCCGCCCGCGCTGGGCGCCACACCCCCGCAGGCCACCATGCCCCCAGGACGCGTGCCAGCCCCGTCCCCGCCTGCTCTCCGCCCCCCAGTGCCAGAGCATGAAGCTCCGCCACTGGTCCTCAGACCAAGAAATGTGCAGAAAATTCCTCATTGAGGCATCTTTTAGGACCCCCTCCCTGCAGCCCATGTGGATCTAATATAATTATATTATTCACATGCTGCTTTTTGAACACATGTCTAGAGAATCTCAAATTCCCCCATCAGAAATATACTCCATTTTCTAAATTATTTGTTTGCAAACTGTGGCATGTTTTTAACAAACAATATCATATTTGCCTTGCAGCTTTGCTTCCACATCTTACAAACTCTCCAGCTTGCCCTTTTCACCCCCACAGACCATTGGTGGTCATCTTCCTGGCCCTCTTCCATCATCTTCCATCGGCGGCAAACAGGATATGGAGGAAACTGCTTCCCCTGCTCTCTGTTTCCTGTCAGTCACAACACTTGCTTCTGCGAAGCTAATGGAAGTGTGGGGTCCCTGGCTACACCAGGCCGCTTGTCTCTCTGCATTTTACAGGGTGACAGTTTCTATGTACTCAAAAACATGTTCTTTAGTAGCATAGCTTGAGAGTTGCACTTTAATGCCTCTGGGCAATGGTAGTGCGGCTTTATTGCAGTGAAGGTAAAATGCACTGTATGCTACTCTTAAGTAATCTTCCTATGTAGTTAATGCATCAGTTATCCTATTTAAAAAGATTGCTGAGAGCTTAAACCTTTGAATTCAAGGTGTAAATTTGTCCTGTCAAATCCTAGCTAAAATGATGTTCATGGTGTTCAGCCTATAGTGAGGGGCAAGTGAGGAGAGAAATCAACAGGGCAACCCCCCCCCCCCTTTGCTGAATTCTACTGTAAGTTAATTCTCCAAACTTCAAGCTAGAAATGTATTCTGTTGGTTCTCTTCATTAATACTTTTCACTAAGATAAGAAAACTTTATATATGATAGGGATACACGGTAAACAGTATAATTTTTTTGGAACTGTTATTGATATGTTGTAAGCCACTTTAAGCACAATTTTGTGAAAAAGTGGTATACAAATGAATGTATGATCATGATATGCACTTGGTGGCTGCAATCCATCCAGCTTGAACTTCCCAGATGGCAGGGATGGGAACCTCTGGTCCTCTATATGTTTTGGACTACAATTCCCATAATCCATGACCTTTGGACATACTGGCTGGGGCTGATAGGAGATGGAGTTCAACAACATCTAGAGGGCCACAGATTCCTGCCATGTGGTCTTCAACACAGCTCCAAGTACTCCACACGTATGCATCTCAGCCTCTTTTCCACTAGGACTGCCACCCTGTTTGGCCCTGATAACTTTGACCATTGGCTACTGAGTTAAGATGGTTTTTCTGCTCCCTCTCACTCATTTTTCCCTTTGTTGGATTTTCTTGGATTTTGAAAAATCTTCATGCAACACATTTAGGTGCTTTATAAATGGTACACAACAAAGGCAAAACAGGCCCAGTATACCTGAAGGAGCTTCTCCACCCCCACCGTTCAACCTGGACATTGAGGTCCACCACTGAGGGCCTTCTGGCAGTTCCCTCACTGCGAGAAGCAAAGTTACAGGGAACCAGGCAGAGGGCCTTCTCGGTAGTGGCGCCCTCCCTGTGGAACGCCCTCCCACCAGATGTCAAAGAGAAAAACAACTACCAGACTTTTAGAAGACATCTGAAGGCAGCCCTGTTTAGGGAAGTTTTTAATGACTGGTGTTTTAATGTATTTTTAATCTTTTGCTGGAAGCCGCCCAGAGTGGCTGGAGAAACCCAGCCAGATGGGTGGGGTATGAATAATAAGTTGTTGTTGTTAGCAGTCCCTCTGTAGTACTTTGGTGTGGGGGACATTGTGGGGAGGGGTTCTGCCTCAGGTGGGAGTTTGCAGTCTATTATCTCAGTATCAGCTCTTTTAACAAGTATCTCTTCTACCCACATTGGTAAAGCAGTTTAGGGGAAGGAAGGAGACAGACAGACTTGCCAGGGGTGTAGGAAATTATTATAAAACATACATATTTACAAGGGGAAAAGATTCTGAGGGAAATAACACTGTGTATTTTAAAATTTATCATTGATCCTATGATTCTGAGGCACAGACATAATATTCCCTAAACAAAATAGAAAACTAGGCAAGGAAGGGAAGGTTGCAATTTCATGTGTTTATTGGGGAGGAGAAGAGTATTAAGAAGTGGAACACTGATTTATTAAAAGATTTGGGGGGGATAGCGAACTAAGGCTCTTAAAGCCTTAGTTCAAAGGGGATGTTTAGTACTAGGAAATAAGACCATGCGTGCCCTTTATACACTATAATTTAAGGCTGATTTGTGGAACCATTGTGCGGAAAAAATATTATAACAATAATTTTGTTGGAAGAAGGTTAAGCACATCTTTATGAAAAGCCGGCATTGTACAAACAGTCCTCTTTCTGGTATTGTTCCCTTATTGCTTTGTAGCGTGTGCAACATCCAGGTCACAGCTAGTGCAAACCAGACAAGCTTAAGCCGTGATGAGTGATATTTGGGGGTGGGAGAGATTGGGTGGATCTGGATTGTCTCAAATAGAGACCCCAAGCAGAGATCTAGGGCTGTCAAATACATTGCGGGCCTGTGGGGGGGGGGGATTCTGCAATGAACGTCTGCAGAGATTGTGAGTGAGTAGTTCCAGACGAGGCCACCTTGACAAAGGTATTAGGTGTAACAGGACATGCTGGTGTTGTGAACACACCGGCAGTTATGAGCTTTCTAAGCAAATGTTTCTCATTTCTCTCCCCCCCCCCACTTTCCCCCCCTTTGTTTGTTAAGTTGGATTGGGTGACTGGTGCTGAAACAATTTAATCCATGTCTGCGGAGCAAAGCAGAGAGAACCCATTATTGTGTTCCTTCGTCACTGATTGCTTTATTGTTCTTGGCGGGGTCTGCCTTTTTTCCTCATAGAAGTTTCATTTTGCAATTGTAGCGGTAATATTTTACATGTGTTACTGTGTCTTTCATCACAAAAGCGCTTTGCAGACAAGATAGTGAGAAAGATGCAGCTGTGCGTGCCCAGCGGTGAAGTGGTCTTAAACTTTAGGTCATAAACATGGCCTCTGCTGGAACTGTAGCCGCACCACTTGAGTATTCTTATTCTTCAGTTTGCCATTAAATACACTAAAAATAAAAATCAGAACTTGCAACATGAACCTGCTCTTTTGCACAGCTTCCCATGTTACTTACAGTGTTTTCATGTGATCAGTGCGTATTAAATAAGTTGTGTGAGTGGAATTCACCGGCAGTGTCACACTGTTACAAACATCCTGTCTGCACAAGCATATCAGCTTGCCCGACTGAATGAGCCTTCCTCTTCCTCCATATGCTGTTCTGGGGTTTCCCCCAACCTGCCAAGCTAATTTCGGGGGGCAGGAAAGGCCGCAGAAGGAGAGGAGAGACCAATCATTAAAAAGCAATTAAACATTAACAGATTTAAATCTATCTATCATCTACCTATCTTTCTATCCAGGCAATGACCATTTTGCATGCGTTCAAAGACTGCACGACTGTGTGCATCTGCATCACCGCAAACCCGGAAAATGGGGCAGGCTTGCCTTGCCTTATACATGCTCCACTGTCATGCGTGATGACCCAGAACACTTTCTCTCTCTGTGTGTGTATAAAACAGACAGTATTAGTTCATTGTTACCTATTTTGTTTTGTGCTTTTATAAAACCCGGAACTGCATGTGTGTGTGTGTGCACACGCGTGCGCATGTGTGTATAAATAACAAAAAGTATTAACACTGTCTCTCTTCTTAGTTCATTGTTACCTATTTTGTTTTGTGCTTTTATAAAACCAAAATGTGTTTTAAAACACCTTGCATCTTGTTTTGAAAACTGGTGTTCTGTTAATGCAGCCTTCTGTTGTTTTCTGTGTTGAAATATGAATAGAAGTTGTAACTTTAAAACAAATTATGCATTCAAAGCATAATTTCCCCCAATTTTAATCCAAAGTAAAGGTTGTTGTTGTTTTTTTTAAATTGTGTTTTTAATTGTATTAGTTCCTGGACTAGAATTTGAAGGTTTTGCTATGCTGCTACTTTGCAAATTTAACAATAGTAGGATAATAGGGGCACTAGCTTTTCGTGCAATAAGCATGTTCAGAAGAATCTTAAGGTTTCCAGAAGTATGGGGAGACGACCCCAAACCACTCAATAAACAATCTACAGTGGCCATGTGCTGGGGTGGGGAGTGGGGATTGAATGAACTATATTGGAATAAGCATGGCTGGATGGAGCATTCAACGCTGCAACATGTTGTTGCAGGTCTCACTTGTTAAATATATTCTCAATATGGTACATCAAAAGCAAGATAACTGCTTCCCTAGAAACTAAGTGAGGGTGGCAGGCCTGGCAGGACACTGTGCTGCAAAATAAAAACAACAAAACAACAAAAACTTTGAATTACTATTTACATAAATGGGCTCATGTTACCCCTTTGTTGTGAGAGGTTACAACAACGTATGCCCCCTGGAGGCTTCAATAGTGAAATGCACCCATAAACAGGTGAGTTAAGTGCAGGAAGATCAGTGACAGTAATTGATTAATGGGTATTTAGGAAGCAGGGGGGGAAATGCAGGTTGCATGCCATTTATCTTTCCATGCTCTGTGCAAGAACTATATGCATGGAATGTTTGCTTTGCAGCTGCATTTGTTCCCTTTTCTGCGTTAATATTCACTTCCTATCATGTCAGAGGGTCAGCAGGGCGTATCCAGGAGCCAGATGTCTTACCTCTCCCCTAAGGAAACATAGTGATACTTAGCTGGGTATTGAACCAAATAAAGCCCGGACCAGAATCCAGAGTAAATGCAAGAGCTGGTTTAAAAATGTGTATCCTCGCATTTGCAGCTATGACTTTCTTAAGGCACTAGAATGGTGTTGTGGGTTGGTTTTTTTAAAGTCTTCTCTGCCACTCTCGGCTGCTTTCCCCCAGTAACTACGTCTAGGAAAAAATTACTGGGGGGCAGTGGCGGGCGGGCGGGGGATGTGTGTGACTCGTTTTATTTACGGCCCCTGCTCCGAAACAAGTTTCAGTTATTTTAATCTGACTGAAATAAGAAACCATAATCCATGGATGAAAAGACAGTGGACAAACTCAGTTAAATCTCGAGTACCCCGAGGACATATATTTTGTCCATTTTTCTGGTTCTTTATGTCCCTTTCCCTCCCCTCCCCTCCTGCCGCCGCTATTCCCAACTTTTAACTTTTGAAAAGCCAAGCAGTTTAAGAGGCCGGGCCTGGGGAACTGATTGGTATGCAGCAGCAATTTCAGGATCTGTTCCCAAGCCTGTGCAGAGTGAAAAATGGCCTGCATTTTCTTGATAGCCCATGTGGTTGTAAAGAATAAATGGCTAATGAATTACAGATGAACATTGACGCAAATTAATCTTCCTGATGTCCCTGGGTTATATGGCAGCCATTTAAAAGTTTAATCAATACACTAAAGTTGAAAACATGCAGGCACTGCAGTTGTTTGGATGTAATAAACATCAGAGGGAAACGGGAGGCTTGTACCCAGTCCATGTATCATAATGACAGGTATTTATGTTTAATGGACTAAATATTTTTTATTGGAAGAGAGCAAATGTCAGCCTAACTTTGTAAGCCCTGCATTCAACTTTCCTTTGTGGTTGGTGAGAGACGGCTGACATGTCATTGAAAATGAAAGGGGGAGGGATGCCAATAGAGACAAAGCCAAGGATAAGGAGCCACATTTGCAAGCACACCGTGCTGTTTTTAATGCTCCACAACCATTCATTAAATAAAAATGTTGACTCCATTTCTAGCATTGCTGTAAACCGGTTTACTGGGGGAGGCTTTTAATGGGTATTAAGGAAAAACAAGAACCAACCGCTGCCAGAGATTCTTTTTCCTGTGAGCATATTATTTCCAGTGTCCTTTTGCAAGTTTCAGTTTGGGAAGATTTATAATTAGCCCCTTCTACCCTGAAACCCCCACCCGGCCACTTGGTGAGACAAGTAGAAACAAGGAAATGACTTTTTGGAACCTGCGTTTCCACAGCCTTTTTCCTTTGGAGTAGAGTAATAGCTGTGTATATGCTTTCCAAACACTCTGATATTAATTGCACTTCGAGTCCATAAATTTTAGAGCCATCATGCTATTCATCTTTGCTATAAACAGAAATGCCTCTCTCTCTCTGTGTGTGTGTGTGTGTGTGTGTGTGTAGGTTGCAGGAGGGGGATCATCCTGCTTATCAGTTTACAGTGGTACCTCGGGTTACATACGCTTCAGGTTACAAACTCTGCTAACCCATAAATAGTGCTTCAGGTTAAGAACTTTGCTTCAGGATGAGAGCAGAAATCGTGCTCCGGCGGCGCGGCGGCAGCAAGAGGCCCCATTAGCTAAAGTGATGCTTCAGGTTAAGAACAGTTTCAGGTTAAGAATGGACCTCTGGAATGAAATAATTACTTTACCCGAGGTACCACTGTATAACACAGCTGGCTGGGGGGGGGGGAGGAAATACTTTTAAAGGTGAACTAAAGCTAAAAATTGTGGTAGCCATCCACTTCTATGCAGCTGTGCTCCATTTTGGCAGGACATGAAATCAACTATAAAAGGTCAGATCTGGCCCAAGTCACAACGGCAAAGGGCAGTGAGGCCAGTTTGCAGTAAGAACAAGTACCTGTAATGTCCTCTCTGGTGAGCTGACGAGAAGGCAGCCTTGACCAAGAACCTGGAAATCTTATCACACGACTTGCTCTGGCCTGCTGCTGTTTCGAAGGGCTTACTTGCTCAAACTGACCACTTACAATTCCCTTCTTTTCTCTAGGTTAAGGGTTGTTGCTGCTACTGGTTCTTAACTTTTAGAAGGTCTTCATATTTGAGGGAGCTTTGTCTGTAATAAGTAGGAAAATGTATTGTGGATGGAGAGCGTCCATATTTTTAGTTAAGGCCGAATTGTGCATCATAACCATTTCAAAGTTGTGCTTTTAATTTAATCAGAAACAAGTGTTGGTTCATTGTTGTTTTTTGAGAAAAGTCAGCAAAGAGCAACACCATTTAAAGCAAGAATTGTTTTCCATAAGTTGCTTTGCTTGATCACCTTATTATGTGATTGCTGCAATAGCTAATAAGGGACACTGTAATGATAGCAGATGTAATGAAAGTGGGTTCATTGGGGGGGAAGTAGTTGTGGAGGTGACCTGTGGAGAATTGAAACTCAGGGTGGCAGCCACTGTGAGCCAACGATAAAGAGTTGCACTGTGTTGAGAAAAGTTTGTTTGCTCTACACTTTGGTCTCCTGTAGCATCATTTGATAAAGTTTCAAGTGCCAAATATTATAGGCTTAAAATTAAAGGCAATTAAAGTAAAATGGTGCAAAAAGTTTTCTCCAGTTACACTGGGCCCCCTGTACTTTACTCTCATTTTGCACAGGGCTGCTGCTGAGAATGGCTGGAGTGTTCATGATTTGTCAGGTTGAGAGGTGGTAACTCGAGACCAGCATCCAGTGTGAATTTGACCCCTGCATCCAAAAGCACTAACAAAAGAAGGCAGCACATCCTTTCGCTGCAGCACTAACTAATCAGTTAATTCCACTTATGAATTGTTTCCTATGAAACATCTCAAAGCAATTTTACAATATAAACCCGTTGAAGTCTGGCCCATCCCAGTTTTCAAAGGGGGCAGGACTGAAGGTTCATTCACACTTGCGCTTACCCATAGCTGTCAACGTTTCCCTTTTGGGGTCCAGAAGGTTTTTCTTTTGCGCCTCTGCAAAGATTTGTTTGTTAAGAAATCAGCGGTAAATGGCGGGCTTTCCTGGAGGAAAGCGGAGGCGCAAAAGGAAAACCTCTTGGAGTCGTGCCTAGAAAGTACTGGACAAGTGGGATGAGTCCTAAGTCTGCCTGGGAAAGCATATTAAAAGTACTTATGAAATTGCTGCTACCTCCCCCCCCCCCCCCAATAAGGCTTTGGAAACAGTGTATTCAGCCAGCCACCTGCCTCAGCAGTTAACGTGTGGGGCTCCCCCTAGGAGCAATGGGACTTGAAGTCACATCACTTGTGTGGGGAATTTTATGGGGGGGGGGGGACATGGGAGAGCCAACATATGCTTTGCACAACCCTTAGACAACCTCGTAGTGGCATGCACCAGACTGTGGATTAAGAAATGAATCACTGATCTAGTCTGGGCCATAGTGATCCACTTGGATCTGATCAGGCAAGTCCGCTTTGGCATCCAAGCAGGGTCTGTGTCACTGTGGTACAAACTTATCCTGCAGGGGCCATAGTTCATGGTCCAGAAATAAGTCTTGTGGGCCTATTGGTGCAAGACTGGTGATGTTATCACATGGCAGTACTTCTGTTTCTTTGTTCATTCTTGCAGAGCAACACTGAAGATTCTGTGACTTTGGTTAAGAGTCTCTGCCTTTAGTTCAGATCTGGACAGAGCAGCCAATGGACAAGTTGTTTAATTTGAAAATTGTCGGAATACACACTGACGTAGAGAATGGCAAAGTGATGTGCTGTGATCTGGCAGGGCATTGTCCTACTGCCACGTCCATCTCGAATTCCTGGAATAAAAATGTTAATGACAGTATGGAGAGAAATCAAGTTGAGAAGCATGCCAGTCTTAGGCCTCTGGTGTTTGAACCCCTATCTTTGACAGCTAAGTCAGAAATCAAGTAACTTTTGGTTCTGATACTGTATAACAAGCATGTTTTAAAAATGGGGTCTTCTTCAGTATTACCCTGCAGACATAACTCTGTTGTCTGCCAAATCATACTGCATTTTATTTTGACAAAGAGAGAGCATTAGAGGGGGGGGAGTCACTTTTCATCACAAAGGCTTAGTAAAGCAATAAAAAAGCCCCCCTCTCAAGACATTGTCATGTACTGCTGGTTATTTGTGATAGTTAAAAGAATTATTTGGAAACAAAGACATATCTCACAAAAGGCCTAAGTCGCATAAAGCTTTAATAACATTTACATCTGTGTTTCGTCCATGCTTCGAAATGTAACCCATGAATAACACATAAACCACAGCATATAAAGAGCAGACACACCAGCACATCATTTAAAATCCTACATGCCCCCCGCCATCGTCTGTGGAATCAAGTACACAGCAGGAATGGTTCCAGTTGATAGGCGCACAATGAAGTCATTGCAGACAAAAACATATGAATTATGTTCATTTAAGACTAATATAGGAATTCCCTAATTGTCCTGTAATGCTGGTGATTCAAAAATCCAAGTTGTTGTGGGAGGCGGGCATGTATGGTGCTTCAGAAATGGTGGAAAATGGCAAGGGTTGTCTTGGACTAATCCTGCAATTGTAATATGCTTCCTGGCAGCGTCAACAACTCGTGTTGGTAACAGAGGACAAAACCAGGAAGAATTGCAAACCAAGGATGAGTGGAGGGGGGGGGGTGAGGAAGGGGCTTTTGGTGCAAATAAGTATCTTTGCCCTACATGTGCTAATTGTAAAAACAGACCATTTTGAAAATGCAGTTGCTATGTACTTAAGGAACCGCAGCTGGGAGAATTGCTTTGTAGTGCTCTTCTGTTATGGAAGACATCAAGAGATGCTTAATAAAGAGAATCAAGAGGGCAATGTCAGAGGGCATGTGTGGTGGTTTTATTGTTTGGTCTTGTTTGTCAGTATTTGGTACCCCAGATGATTATCGGGAAGATGGATTTATTCATCTTCAGATAGTTTTCTAGGTTGCTTTGTTAATTTTTATTCCTAATCAAGAAGTGTCAGTGTAGCTATGAGCATCTGTAGAATACAGGGAAACAAGGGCCACTTTCAGACAAAGCCGCCTAATTCTGTTTGTATTACACCCTTTCATTTTTAACGTCTCCTTTGAGTTTTGAAGGAGCGTTCACATGCCAGTTTACAATTAGGTGCGTTTGAATGCTGGCTCCCTTTTCCCCTGCTATATCCAACATGCATAAAAAAAAATTCAGTCTTTAATTCTATGAGATCTCGAATTATCTTCCCCTCTGCAATGGGTTAATAGTTCTTATTTTGATGCACTTTTAAAATCCCGCCTCTGGGGAACGGTATTTCAGCGAGAGCTGAGTGTAATTGCTGAATAATACAGTCGCTCTGTCTTATTTTAAATGAGTAATACTTGAATCGTAACTGATGCTGCCGTATTATGTCTAAACTGGGGCTATTCCTTCATGGTGTTTGATGGCACCACAGATGTAGGTGTTTGCGAATTTAAGCCTCTAGGTTTTAAAACGCTGTACCACATCGTTTTTAGCTCCTTTATATATGCTCCAGATTATGTATAATTGATGGCCTGCATTTACTGACATGGGTGGTATACAGATGTAAATGTTATTATAGCTTTTATATTTTATGTTCTCTCTGAAATATCATTTTGTCTTTGAATAATATTCTTGTTCAGGTTTCTGGGGGTTGGGTAGGCTGTGTGTATGTGTGTGTGTGTGTGTGTGTGTGTGTGTGTGTGTGTGTGTGCATGCACGCACTGCTGCTGTAGATGTGTGTGTTATCTTTAAAAGGGAATATGAATTGGGTATTGCACATCATATATTTCTTAAAAGTAATTTGGAATTTTAGGATATAGGATTTGCAGTGACTGATAGGCTGCCTGGATGAGCTATACCCCATTGAAAATAACCACGCCGGTACATGCCTACATCTGTCCAACCTCATAATTCACTTTCACATTGGGTTATGGATGTCTGCATTCAGTGAGTCTATCTCCCCTTCAGGTATTATTTCAGCCCTTTGAGATAATAAGGAAAGTTTAATTGCGTTGTTAATTGATTTTTTGCACAACATTATTACCTTGATTGATTGCCGAGTTGATGAAAATGTTAGACACAGGCAGCGTAAAGTATCAGCCCCGGTAAGGAGTGGGAGCCTTGCGGAGAATAGATAACCTTGATGTTAAGAGCTATATCCTTCAGATATGTCTTCCCTTGACATATTGATGGCCCTTGAAAAGGGAAAAGCTGATTGTATGCAGAATGCAATCATTAAACCCACTTCAGCTAGCTCTTGATTAATTTGTTTTTTTTTTCCTGAAGGATCTAGTTAAAGAGAAGACCTCACTGGTATCAACAGCAGCCGTTTCCCAGCTATCAGAGTACTCTTTAACCCTCTCATGGTAGAAAGGATATATATGTGTGTGAGAGAGTGTGATGTGTTAGGGGCTATTTCTCATGTCATGAACTGGCCGAAATATTGTGGTGTGAACAATCCAAATGTCATCTCCCACCTCCACTTAAGAGCAGGGGCACAATCCACCAGTGCAAATTTAGTTGGGACTAAAGAGTGAACCGGGGATGCGGGTGGCGCTGTGGGTAAAAGCCTCAGCGCCTAGGGCTTGCCGATCGAAAGGTCGGCGGTTCGAATCCCCGCGGCGGGGTGCGCTCCCATTGCTCGGTCCCAGCGCCTGCCAACCTAGCAGTTTGAAAGCACCTTCGGGTGCAAGTAGATAAATAGGGACCGCTTACTGGTGGGAAGGTAAACGGCGTTTCCGTGTGCTGCGCTGGCTCGCCAGATGCAGCTTTGTCACGCTGGCCACGTGACCCGGAAGTGTCTCCGGACAGCGCTGGCCCCCGGCCTATAGAGTGAGATGGGTGCACAACCCTAGAGTCTGTCAAGACTGGCCCGTACGGGCAGGGGTACCTTTACCTTTTAAAGAGTGAACCCATTCAAGCATACAGTAGTATTCTCTGTCTGACTCCCACTCGGTCACCCTTAATGGTGCCAAAAATCTGCTACCTTGAGGCGTCTGCCCCAGCATGCCTCATGGTAGGGTTTTCCTTATATCAGGTTTACTTTTGTGCTGGGGGAAAAAGAGTACATGGAGGTGAACCAAAAATATACTGTGAGATTCACCAAACACACAAGTATCTTACATGAGAAGACCTACACAACTATGCTGCTTCCAGAATCTTACTTTTCTTGTGGCCTCTCTCATACAGATTTCTGTGTGGCACATGTATTAAGGTTCTTACATTATTATCCCCAACCATTTCTTTACCAGTAATGTTAGGGGAGAAGCCCCCTTTAATTTAGATTAGGAAAATCTGACAAAAATGTTTTATTCTGACTACAGTTAGAATTCTGCCTACAGTAACTCCTGACTGAGCATGGTGAGGTCAGCCTATTTTGGTGATACCATGTTGGCACATGCACTTGAGAAAGTGTCCAGTCCAGTCCAGGCAGGCTTCAAGTTGGTGGACTTATGGCAGCAGTGTCCCATAAGCTTACTTCTGTAAATATAAACTTCTTAAAGCAGTTGCTGTTGGACAAACTGAGTAATTTGTTTGTTTGCCGTTGGAGATGCATGTATATGTGCACTGTCTTCGCTACGCAGGCATTTGTTTTAATTAAGTTTTTTTTGTAGGAACACAATCAAGGTAGCAATTACTCTTACCAATTAGCACATGAATCCATGAGCAGCTGCCACTGTGCCAAATTTGTATTGGTGGCAACTCCAAGTCATGAGTCTCTCTCACACACAGCATATGCCTGGCTAGAACACCATGCATATTGAGTATTTTGCAGACATAGCCATGCGCCAATGAGGCCTTGGAAGAACATGCCATAGGGTGTGTGCTTTCTTGTGGTACATTTCATAGCTCAGTTCCAGCATCTTGTTTGAAACACACTTTGATTGTTAGAAGGGGAAAGTGTCAGTAGAAAAAACACACACACATCCCACGCGTGCTTTTTTAACCTGGCAAAATATGGACATCCTAGTCATCTGTTGCACCAGGAAGGCCAAACCATTAAGATGTCAAGAGGTTTAGTGTGAATATAGTATGTTGTTCAGCGTCTATTTACATCATTTTAAATATTAAAAATAGGGTTGAAATATAGGTCTAGGATAGTCTCATGCAATTGTGCTAATCTAATGGGTTGCTTTGTGGTTGTTTTAGCACACACAGCAGGTGCACACAAACAGACCCATGCCGTATCACAAGCTCCTTTTTTTGAAATGCCTTTCAGTTTCAGAAGAAATTTATCATGCAGGATGGCAGGCTTCTGTTTGAAAAGAACATGCCTGGAGCCTGTTTGGCTCATGAAACTAGTCTTATGGGTCTTGAGATCCTGCCCCAGGTCACTAATGTGGTACTATTATTGATGGAGGACACATTGATTAATACAAAGTGGCAAAGGCACCACTATCTGTGGTCTGTGTGAAATATTTTATTTTCCATTGGGATTTAATTTCTTAGGAGGAAAAAACAACCCTCTGACAATTAAATAAAATGGGAAAGCTTTCTAACTTTTCTAATTATAGTGGACAGGGACCCTAACATATGAACACTCCATAAAAATGAACAGTTAGCAAGTGGATTGCTTTGGCTTAAGGTAACCTGCATGTAATAATTATATTGGTGTGTTGATGTTCATGGTCTTCTCTTGTAAGGAAGGATGGGGTAGCTGGTGGTGGTCATAGTATCAGAGAATTGTGGAGTTGGAAGGGATACCAAGGTTCATCTAGCCCAACCCCTTGGAATACAGGAATCCTGCCCACAACTGTCCCTGGGTAGGTTTGAACCACCAGCCGTCAGGTTAACAGCAAAGACTGTGGTCACAGGCTCATGAAACAAATCTTGGTGTTCTGATTTATATCTACGGACTTTCAAAGTCACCTAAAACTTGTGCTTCTTCCTGTCAGGGCTTATGGGATACCACAGAATATTCTGGACCCAGTGTAGTGTACATAGATTGAGTTCTTCACATCAAGTGGGGCGGGGGGTCTCACTGGCATCATGCCCACTGGCTCTGTAAGCAAGCTTTGAGGGTAATTTTAAAGAGGGGAGTTTCAACAGGAGATCAGGGCCTAGTACAAAAGACCTGAGCCATGGGGCCCCATCAACCACCAGCCCCCTGACAAAGTCCCTGGCTACCCACACCCACTAAATACAGGACAGCAGCCTTTCCTCTCTCTGCCCCACCAAAAGGTGGTGGGTCGGATTGGGCTTATTGTCCTGGTTTTTTTACTTTTTGAAATATGGCAACCCTAGGTAGATGCCACAAACAAGGATAGTCTGAAGTAGCTGTGATGGTTTGTAAGAAAACTACACAAGTGCTGCTATCTCAGCTAGGGAAGGACAAATATGTCTATTTCCAGATTGTGTTAATTTCGCACATCTTGATAAGTCTGTTTCATGACATTTTTACATTTATCCGATTGATTGATTGATTGATTGATTGATTGATTGATTGATTGACTAAACAAACATTTAACTGTATTTTATCTCTGTGTACATTTTAAGATGTCTTTTACCCTAAAGTATGTATTTTTTTACATGTTTCTTTAGTTCCGAGCTGTATTGTAAAATACAGAGAGGTGTGAAATCCAAAGAATAATTACACACTGTGTAATAAAGTGTGTTAGTAGTCACTTCACTTAGAAATGGGGGCCAAATAAAATTCTCTTTCACCCCTAATTTCACCTTAGACTTATGCAAATATAGTTCCACATAACTTTTCAATAAGCAGAACTGAACAACAGCTTTTGTCATAAGTATAAAGATACAGCAGCAATAAAATTCAGGTTCAATGAAATTCAGAACACTGGACATGTTATGTTCATCCCCTTCCCAATTACCCTTAATGTAACCCCACTTTCACTTGCTAATTGTGTGAAGAGGGTCGACTGAAAGCTCTTGCTCATTGGGCAACATCACACAGCTTTGCCAGGTCTACTGCCTCTGTGCCAGCTTTCTACATGAATAACTTCCCCTCCTCAGACATTCACACCTATTATGTGGGATTTCAACTGCATCCCCACTCAGAATTCATCAGGGGCGAGTGTGGCATTTGGGGATGGGCCAGCATGTGCCCCCCACCCCACTTTCCCCTTTCAATGTGTAGGTCCCCTTCATGTGATTAATGCATGGAAGGGGCTATAGATGTTGCTTTCCCCACTTCAGGTACACAGTGAATTAATTTTTCAGTGAGCTGCTCACCACATTCCAAAAAACGCTTTCCTGAGAACCCAGCATTTAGAATTAAAATATGAACATGTTGCAGTCTTAAACACTGTGACTAGGGCGTAGATCCTGTTGAATAGAGTGGGCTTACTTTCTACTAAACATAAGATTTTACAGTCATTTATCGGATGACCTAAATTGGAGTAGCTATTGCTTATTGTTGCTGTTTTTTTAAGTTTGAAAGGGCAATCAGTGTAAAGAATGCCGTGTAAATAGATACATTTTCGGATAAGTATTTTGTGCATATATTTTTCTAAATGCAGAAATAGAACAGGTTTCATAATGTTCACATGCAAAAATGACACAAACAAGGAGAAGCACACAAATTGGTTTACATTTTATCTAAGTGTCTTGTGGCATCTTACCTTAAAGACTAACTGATTAATCTTGGCATGAGCTTTCAAAGACAAGACGTCCCCCCTCCAAATTTTTTTTTTAAAAAGATGTTGCTTGATAAAGTGTGCTTTTGCCTCTGAAACTTGGTTAGCTTTTAATGTGCCACAAGACACTTCATTGTTTTTGTTACAACAGACTAACAGGGTTGATCTTCTGGAATTCCCCCGCAATAACATACTATGTCCTATCACACATGGCGGAAATAACATGAACATCAAAGCAGTTGCTTGCATTTCTATGGCAGCTATCTCCCTTTTAAACAAATGTCAGGTGGGCAAGGGCAGAACCTACCTGAGAAATGGTGTTAAGTCTTATCAAAATACTTACTTTGCTTCCCTCAAAATTCCCAGGTGTTTCTTTTAATCGTGAGCTTCAAATTTTGCTTCAAAATACAGCTTTCGGTGAAATTCAGTAGTAATTGCTGACCCAAATGTTGCCCTCTGCATTTTATTCAGCTACAATTTCGTGGCCACTGTTAAAACACACACACACACACACACACACACACACACACACACACACACCTTTGATCTTTCTCCTTGGACTACACAATATATGGTCGTATTTTTGTTACTGTCAGCTTTGCCCGCATATTGATGGTAAGTGGGATTTTTTTCAGCCTCACAGAAGTCAAGTTTCAATGCAGAAAGCTGAAAGCATTGCACTTATAAATTCAAACCACTGATCCTTACAAAACATAAAGTGGACTGCGAAGGAAGTAAACAGGATTGCTTTAATTGTCCTCAAAGAATACTTCGCTTGCCGGCTTTGGCCTCTTCGTTTGACAAATTAATGCTGCCCTCTAGTGGTCAAGACCTTCACTTCAGAGGCAAAGTAGCTAACGTGGGAATAGATTTCTTAGCTTTGGAAACTCGCTCTCCATTCCACTGGAAACAACAAGGCTTCTTTTCCCCATGTCTTGTGCTATAATTATTAATGCTAACCTTAAACTTACATAGTAACATCAGTCAAATGCGAATAAAATTTTGTTTCATCCTTGGTGCTGTGTGTTTCAGAACCTGGCCTGGTTCTGCCCATTACCTATTTGCATTGCCAATGAGATATGATGTGCTGGGCTACCCTTTCATGTACCGTTTCTTTAAGTTGCACATTATGCCATCTGTCAGTTGTATGCTCTAGTGACCCCTACCTGTATTGCAGAAACTCAGCCCTTATTTGGGATCCAAGTGGCCACATGCAGAGGTGTTTCTGAGGATTCTTTTCCTAAAACAGCCCAGGCCACATAAAATTCAAAAAGGCTGAAGGCAATCGAGGAGAGGCATCAAATGGGTGGCGGGGGAGCTGTGTTTGGGGAAGGTCATATGGGAACATAAGGATGTGCTTGCATGTACCTATGGACCTCTTTTGGGTGTCATCCTGAGAATTTATTCGTATTTCTGAACTCCCATTACATTCCAGTTGGGCTAAAAGGTAAAGGTAAAGGACCCCTGACAGTTAAGTCCAGTTGCAAACAACTCTGGGGTTGGGGCGCTCATCTCGCTTTACTGGCCGAAGGAGCAGACGTTTGTCCGCAGACAGTTTTTCCGGGTCATGTGGCCAGCATGAATAAGCTGCTTCTGGCGAAACTGGAGCAGTACACGGAAACGCCGTTTACCTTCCCGCCGGAGCGGTACCCATTTATCTACTTGCACTATGACGTGCTTTTGAACTGCTGGGTTGGCAGGAGCAGGGACCGAGCAACGGGAGCTCACCCTGACGTGGGGATTCGAACCGCCGACCTTCCAATCGGCAAGTCCTAGGCTCTGTGGTTTAGACCACAGCGCCACCCGCGTTGGGCTACTCTTTCATTTATTCACAATGCATATTTTTGAGATTGTTTTGGGCTGGAGATGCCAGATCTTTTGCATGCAGTGCACATGCTCCCCAGCCCTAAATGGTGCAATGCCCCCCCCCCCATTTGTATATTGTTATTATGGAAAAACAGCAGCATAGCACTGTTGGAGAATTTAAAAAAGAGGTTCCTAGACTGGAGGTATACCTCCCAGAAACCCAAAAGAAAATGGTGCATTCTCCAAATGAGCATAGGGACAGCCTCAAAAATAAGGAGGCTGTAAAAAACCATATCCAAAGCGATGTTTTTAATACACTTCCATATTACACACATGGTTTTTATTCACCAGTCAAAAGATCACAGCAATCTTAATAGATGCAACCCAGTGTCATAATCTTGAACCAATCAAAATCATTTGTCTCTTCAAATCAGCCCTCTTCATAATATCATGTGATTACATATAACCATTATTTCAGTGTCTTTATTAAGATTTTGACTAATTTTCCTATCCATTGAATGTATCCTAATTTTCTTTTTCACCCATCTACAAAACAATTCAATATTAATCACAATTGCTATGCCTAGCCAATTTTCTTTTCATGCTTACAATGGCCACCATATCAGGGTTGGGCATGGCTGGCAATTTTAAAATACTGTAGCGAAGGTCAAGAACAAAACAGGTCTGGGAGCTCACTATTATTTGTTGTTAAATTAGGCTGGAATCCTAAACTGGGCCACGTGGGATAGGGGTGGCTATGGCAGTTTAACTGCTTCATTTGACACAGTGCATAGCTCTGCTAGCAAGGTTGACTTGAAATGCTCTGCATTTTGCCATCTATTTCCAGTCTACCAACAAAATGTTTAAGCTCCTCACCAACATTTTTTACCCACCAGAAACAATGGAAAGGAAAGGAGAATGGGGGATTAAACATGCTAAGAAGTGTGCATAAACAGAGAACTGGAAGGGCTCAGGGTCCATTAGATCCCATCTGCTTCCTAGAATGCCCCCTTTTTGGAACTTAGTCAGGTCTCCCTCTTTGACAGCAGAGCTCCTCTCTCTCACTCTTTCTCCCCAGTGTCAAAGGGGTACATTGGATCTATCTTATGGTCCCTAGGACAGCCTCTAGGTGCGTAAGAAATTATATCCTAAGTGGCTCTTTGTCCATTTTCTAATGTCTTTTCCTACCCTTCTTCCTCTGTTCTGTGTTTCTCTTTCCTTTTCTTCTCCTCTCTCTTATACCAAAGAAAAGAGTGGTGGTACCTTTGATGTGACCTAACTAATGTTGTGGTGCAGTCCAGTTATGGAATCAGAATCCACCCATTGAAAAACAATGGCTTTAATGCATCTACTCAAGGCAAACTCGAGGTAATGGAGCTGGAAGTTGAACTGAGGGTGAACATTAGGGAAAGAAAACACTCTCCTAATTGCATCAAGATAGCTAGACAATGGTCATGGAATTTCTCCTCTTGGTGGTTTCCTAGAACATTTTGGAGTTGGCACTACTTAAGCAGTACTTTAATACGTTGTACTCTGTGCCTAAAGCACCATTCAAACACACCCTTCAAACAATGCCTGCTCAAAATTTTCCTGAAAGCTACCAGGAGGGAAAATTCCATGATCATGTCTAGTCATCTTGATGTAATTAGGAGAGTGTTTTCTTTCCCTAACATTCACTCAAAGTCCTCCTTCCACCACCGTTGCTTCTGATTTGCTTTCAGTAGATACAGCAAGCTGTTGTTCTTCAATGAATGGGTGCTGGATTTGCTGACCTATTGGGTGAATATAGATGACCACTGTCCAAACTGACATTTACCATAGTGTAATTTGCATCACTTGGTAAGGTGCCCATTTTAATACTCTCAAGACACATCCACATCCAGTTAGAAATTGGGGAGCGGGGAGGGAAGTACAAAAAATGATCCTCGTTGCTTGGCAGAATTGGTAACAACAACTGGCTAACTCAGTGATTCCATGCACATTACATGTGACTCTGAGTAAATGCAGAAGAGCATTCCCCAAACAGCAACTGTCCACTTGGCAAATGGTAATCCTTATTCAGCTGTTGTGTCTCTTCCAGCTTTCTTAGCCTATAAAACCAAACATCCCAAGCTCTCTTCTTAATAAGAAAATAAGTAAGTAAGTAAGTAAGTAAGTAAGGCCTTCCACATTGCAGTTTGTCATCATTTACAATACAGATGTCTTTCTGCAAAGTCACCAACCTACTCACACCCAAGGGTCACAGCTACTTTGAATGATTTAAGGTAATATGCTGTAAATGGGCTCATTTTCACCAGAGGGAGTGGATCTGTAGATAGCATATGCCTAGATCAAAGGTCATCATGTCACTGTCATTCAAGGAGGAAGAGATTCTCCCTGTCTCCACCCCTCCTTTTTTTTACACAAACGAAGTATGACATCTAAGGAACAGTGTGTTGTTTGTTCCACTGCCAGGATATGCATAATGGAAACATTAGCTCTGAAATCTTTTTTTTTTTTTTAAATAAAAACTGTCAACCTAATGGCTCAGCTCCTTAACGTGTTAGAGAGCTTTAAACTATATATCAGCCTGGGTCGTATAAAGCAACCTCTAGATTGTGGCCTGACTAGATCATAGTGACATAATATAACCTTGGAACAATGCAGCTTATTATTACATATCAGCTTGTCTGCTTATTCCCAAGGATTTGGGCAAATCCACTCCCCCTTCCCCCCCAACCCGGGAAAAGATTCTGTGAGAATTTTAGTTATTTAAAAATAGGCTTGCAGTGCATCTCTGCCCCCTCCTGCTCCTTTATTTCCTCTCTTTTGAAAAAGAACACACATTTCATCCACAGTTGCAGTGGGAACTCTGAAGTACATTTACACCAGACCGAATTTAATCACACATCAGCTTGACTGATAGTTTAAACTGAGCATTATTGCAGCTTCTCCTGGCCTGGTTTGGAAACTTCACATGTTTCTCCTCCTATAATCTTCATTGCAGATTTTCCCAACATGCGTTCCCTGCTGACTCCAATCTCACCTCTTTCTTCCCGCCACCCACCCCACCTCCAGGCCTTTCTTGCAGCCATGGTGGTGAGGTGTGATTTGCTGCTGTTCTTGTCTGTACCAGCTGCTTGCACTGAGGCGCTTGCTCTTGTCTGTACAGGAGGGGATGTTCCCATCCTCTAAAATGTTCTGTTTCACTAGATTGTCCTTGGCAGAAGGGAAGAACTTGGCTGAAATTTCCCTCCTAGTTCCTCGGAAATAAGCAGCAACTTGGGTATTTTACTCTGCTCTGTTGCGGAATGCAGATGTCTTTCCGCAAAATCACCAACCTACTATTTGATTTTGGTGGGAAGGGGCTGCCACTTACCTTAGCAGATCTCACCAGGAAATGTGGCTGGTGGGAAGCTGTGGAAAGAGCCTTGTAATGCAGTGCACAGACCATGGTAAGCTGAGGAGAGAGCCTTGCATCACTGTGACATTGTTAAAGTTAACACATTTGCTGGTGAGGAGGAATGAAAAACCCTTAACTGCTTTATAAGTTTAAGTAAGGTAAGGTGGAATCCCCTCCTAAACATTTTATACACACACACACACACACACACACACACGAGAATATATATATATATATATATATCCCATATATATATATATATATATATATATATATATATATATCCCATGACCTTTTCACTCCCAACTAGTCAAGAAAATAAATTTACAAAATTGAGTCTCACATCTTGAAAAATGTGTATATTGTAACCTAGCTATCCAGGAGTTCTGAGCAATGCACACCCAATGCTTTAAAAAACAAAAAACTTGCTTTAGTATGCATGTGTCTCTTTATTTATGGTGATAATTGGTCCTCCCTCCCCCCAACCCCAGCTCTGGAAGGTCTATCGTGCTGACATTACAATGTAGTGTTCAAGTGAGACCGATCTCTCAGTGCATGCGAGCGATTGCAAGATTGTTACTTAGCCGTTATAATTAGAACATCCATTCCGCAGAGGGAAAACATTTAAAAGATAAAGGGTGTATTTAAAAATGAATCTTCCCAATGCAATTTTTTCATAATTATAGTTTTAACATCTTATGGTGATGGTGGAAGCGGCTACTTAAGAAAAATTAGGAGCCTCATTTGGGGGAAGATGATCCCTCAAGAGACCTCATGTTGTCATTTTTCAAGAGCCTGATCAGGGAGCTCTGAATGGAGCTCACGGCTCCTGATGCATTGGAAATATCCTTAGCTTATTATGACCAGTGCTGGATACTTTAATTAAAAATGCCACTAAATGGGGGGGGGGTCTCATTCCCTCTCTTTTTTAAAATACGTGTTTTTGGAATTATTTTCTGAAGATGCAACCAAATGAACAAATTGTGGGCGCACAAACACATACACAGCATGCTGGGGTAGGGGAGCTATATCCCCTACAGAGACAGAAGCAGTTGGTTTCCCTAATCCACATATGCTGTATCTGATCATGAAATGCTCTGACTATAGCCCACAGCCCCCTATAATTTTCACAGTTCTCTGCAGTTGCTGTGTGTGTGTGTGTGTGTGTGTGTGTGTGTGTGTGTGTTTAAGGGAGGGGGGAGAGAGAGAAAGGCTTTTGTATGTGTATCTGGGAAGAAGGGGTGAATCACTGTCACCTCATTTAAATTATAAGGACGCCTATTGTTTTACAAATAACCTTCATGATAAAAATAAAGTCTCGTGGCACCATTTTCAACTGTGCTTTTATCAGGACCCTCTGAGCAGAAGTGTGTACACAATACGCCCGGCAATCGAATCACAGCTGTGCGTCTTGGTAGGGACTCTCGGTGGAGACAACACTTCGTTAATTTAAACAATTGTAGGCTGCAGGAGTTCAAAAAATAAAAAAAATAAAACAAAATCAGCTGACTTTAACTGTCACTAGCCCAAGCACCTTTATCCCCAGGCGAGCAGCAGCAGCTGGATTTCATTTCTTGCTGCCAGACTGTCCGACATCTTTGCTGAACATCCCAGGAACTGAGCGCCTTTACTTTAAGGATTTTATTCAAGGTGACAGCTCCTCACACTTTAGCGTTCAGATCACCTCAAGTAGCTGAGATCTCAGTGAAAATGAGAGCACTTCTGCGGCAAACTCCAAATTTAGATTGACTGAGGTTATCCTTAGGCCTCTAGGACCCAACCTCCATGACAGAACAGGCCTGCCAGGAACTTTAAAACTACAGTGGAGTTTGTAATGATGTCTGGGGAGAAATCTTCTGCAGGAACCACAGAGAATACTATAAGTGATAGGAAAGGATGTCAGGTTTCGTTAGGGCTGGAGACAGTGTTAGAATATACGTGGCATAATATGGCACCGGTATCTCTGTCAGCATCTCTGTTTTCTGTCACCGCACACAATTCCAGGCCTGTCTGTAGCCATGACAGTGTCTTTTCAGATCAGGTTATTGCCAGCCCAAAGACTCGCTCAGCACACCGCCAGATAGCCCCCTTTGTTTGAAGCCTGCCCTTTTGTCATTAACGCACTTGATGTCTATTTAAAATCTGATGGTGAATGCAGTATCTGTTTTCCTGTCAAGAGATCATTGACAATATTAATACCTCATGTCCTTGCCTCATTTTCTAAGCGCTGACACCTAGCTGCAGTCTCCGGCATTCATCAAAGAGCACTCTCTCACTAGGATTTCCATAAACAGCCTTAGTCCCAATTTCTGAGAAACATGGCAGCCCTCGCAGAGGGCTTTTATCAGTGCCGTCTGCCAAAGGAGTCTGAGGAATGTTGCTAATTAAACAAAACAAAACTATTGCTAATAAAAAACACACTTCGTGGTCTTTAAATTTTGATACTTAGAATCTGAAAGCACATTCAGCCTTATGAAAAGGGGTAATGATATCCACAGTGTTCATGGGAAAATGACATTCTAGAAGATAAAAGCCTGGTTTTCTGTAGATGCTGACTCCTAGGAAATGGCTGAGGAATGGGTAAATCAGTCTTTTTCTTGGTCCTGACACTTTTACTCCATTCACCCATACGTCTTTTCCAATTCCATGCATTAATCTGATTTTTTAATAAAAAATGCATGAAGATTTGCAGTTAAATAAGTAGATAAGTGTAATTGTAAAATAAAAATTTGCATTTCAAAACATACTCTTCCAAAAATACTTATTTTAAAATGTATTTCTAGTGCGCACCTACACATGTTGACTCAATAGTAAGTCTCCCATTGAGTTCAATGGTGTAAGTTCAAGCCAAGTGTGCTAAGTGCATTTGAAGGGAGCCTTTGGGGGATGGGGGGTCGGGGGGCTGCTGATCCTAAGCTTTGGAACTCCCTGCAGGACACATACCCACAGTGGGCAGGGGAGAGACACAGTTTTGCTCCCCAACCCACACATATATAAAAGTTTGGGGAGTTTAGTCCAATCCAGGCCAATAGCTTATTCCTCCACCTTGAGAGCTGGTAAGCATATAGCAGTTTACTGAAAGATTCTCCATAGGTAACAAAAGTACATTCAGTATCTCTGTTTTTAAGTCTTGGCATCTTTGTGGTGTAGTGGTTAAGAGCGATAGACTCGTAATCTGGTGAACCGGGTTCGCGTCTCCGCTCCTCCACATGCAGCTGCTGGGTGACCTTGGGCCAGTCACACTTCTTTGAAGTCTCTCAGCCCCACTCACCTCACAGAGTGTTTGTTGTGGGAGAGGAAGGGAAAGGAGAACGTTAGCCGCTTTGAGAATCCTTCGGGTAGTGATAAAGAGGGATATCAAATCCAAACTCCTCTTCTTCTTCTTCTTCTTCTTCTTCTTCTTCTTCTTCTTCTTCTTCTTCTTCTTTAATATCAATCAATTACAGTCAGTTTGAGACATTTTTGGTTGTAGTTAATGAGGGGTGGGGGGACAGGGGGAAGTAGAGGAAGAGAAAGTGAGGAGGGGAGAGATGAGGGAGGCATTAAACTTCCTTTGCATAATATATGAGTGGAGTTTTTTGTTCTCATCGTCACATGGATGGGTGTCTTATTTTTATACAGTACTTTTTACGGAACGGAATTCCTAGCTTTACCTTTTCCTGCTCCCATCTCCTTGCACATGCAACCATTACACCGATGCACTAAGCGCTAACCTTTTCGTTTCTCTTCTGCTGCAGGTGTCCTAGGGAAATGCCGCTATGTCTACTACGGGAAGCAATCTGAAGGCAACCGGTTCATCCGTGACGACCAGCTCTGAGGCAAACTCCGCATCAGCAAAACCATCCACGTTAGCCACACACACCACACATCACACACACAAAAGCACAAACTTCATCCACATCTTTAAAAGGGGTTAAAACAAAAAAAGCTTGTGTAAACCAAAGTCCTCCAGTACCTTCTGCTGACTTTGCCAGACCTGTCAAAATCATCCTTCTGCTTTAGCTTGAGTAGTCACATAGAGATTGACATGATTGCCTCTAAGCAGGTCCCATCCACCAGTGTGACAGACAGCTGCAGCGAAGCACCAGGCCTGACAGGAAGAACACCATGATGGATTGCCTGGCCCAATTGCTGCTTGCAGAAGAGCAAAGGTCACACCTGGGGCCTCACTGAGCATGCTCAGCTGCTTTTAACAAAACCAGCCCTGTTTTCTCTACAGCTTGCCTGTTGAGTAAGAAAGCTCTGTGTGTGACTGTGTCTGCATGTGTGTGAGAGTGTGTGAGGGAGAGTGCACGCGTACACACACACACACAAACAACAACAGTTAACCTGGCTGCTGCTTGAAATTTCAAAGAGCACCCCCTCCTTACCTGCCTTTATTTTTTCTCAGGAATTAAGTGTTTATGGTAGATGCACAAACAATGCAGCCATGCCGTATGTGGCTTTGTGTTTCTTTATTGGGGGAAATAACAGAAGCTGTCAGAAATGTGATTTAATTTCAAATGCTGGAGGGGTGGTGGAAATTACTTGATAACATGCGGAAGTGTTAATATTAATTCCAAGCTCCTTGGGCAGGAGTTGGTTTCATAGTTGTCATTTGTTTTATTTAAATATAAAATATAAAACCAACTCATGTTTGTGTAATGAAAGCTATTACCATCTGAGGGACCACAAAGTCTTCTGTGAAATGGGTTAGCGGTCTCAGGCTGAAAGTAGCCATTACAGTAGACATGTGTTTGCAACTGAAAACAGCCAGGTCAGATCTTCTGCCCCTTTCTCCTGCTTCTGTAACCTGTAGCAGTACAAACCGTGATCCCTTCTCCACCTGTGCTCCTTGCAAGGAAGTATGAGGGATGTTCACATTGTATGCTTCGTATATCTTGACATTACTAGTGGAGAGGAGAGGCAGATAAGGTCTTGGGCTGCTGTTTTCAGTGGCAGCCTTGTAACATCTGGTTCCGACCCCCATTCACATTCTAGATTGAGGACATGCTCACAGTGTGGAAAGGCAGATCACATGGCCTTATGTGAAGGGTGGTCTTATCCACCCATATGTTAACTTTTGTATGTGGAGGGGGAAGCAGTGTTTGCAAATACTAAACCAGGTCACTAGCTGATTACCATACTTTCAATAGCAGTTATTTATACCACACAAAGTCATAGAGCATCTCACCCAGGGTAGTCAGCAGATCTTGACTTATTCCAGCTGTTTGATGGACTCCAGTTCTCATAATCCCTGACAAATAGTCAGGAGTTCAAATCCAACCCCACAGGGCAGCAATTTGGCTACACCTTAACCAACCAGACCTCTCTATCTATATCTGCATACATACAGAAAGTCCCATTGAGCTCCATTTCCACGTTCACATAGCAATAGGTCAAGAGAAAGACTGAATCCAGGTTTAACATTGGGAGCCAATTTAAGTTTTAAAAAAGTCCTATATTTTGGATGCAAGTGCGTGAGTCCTGCAGTTACATTCCTGAGTGTATATCAGGATTGTGACCATTCCGGTATCATGTTATGTCTGTATTTTAATACATACATATATGTATATATGAAAATGTAGAAGAATATCAATGTGAGAATTCTACACCACGAGTTGACTGCAAAGGAATTGCTTTACAGTGGGTCAAAAAGAGGAATCCATTTTCAGGAACTATTAATTGTTTATTGAACTGAATCGTGATCCAAAAGGCTTAAAATTAGAGGCCTGAGGGTAATTGGTATGACATTAACACATGCAAAAAAAAAGTTTTTGGGGGAACTTGAACCCATTTTCCCAAAACAACCGCGAGCTGTACAGATTTACATTTGACTGGCTGTTTTGAATCGTAAGTACATGTTTTGACCATGGCAGTGGAGTTCAAAGCAGGGGTGTTTGAAATCACCTTGTGTCACATTCAGTCTGGTTGGATATCTCTTCTTGTCTACATCAAGGACTTTTTAACCCTGCCTCAAACAATAAAATGCACTCGCAAACTGACCACATGACTTTGGTGTTTTTCCCCCTCTCCCACTGCAATGGTATGTTGTTATGTCAAAACCATATGTATCATTCTCAGAAATGCCTTTTCACCCTTTGGGGGCAGAAGTATTTTGAGAATGCATTGTGACCAAAGCGTGGTATTATTCCCAGCCTAATTTGTTTTGAGGTTTGTTTGCTTGCTTTTTCAGTGTTGCATATAGCAACTTTAATTAAAATCAGCATAATTATATAACGCTTCAGCTACACAAAGTCTGGCATACCTTTTTATTTTATTTTGTTTGGCTGCGGCAGGCTAAAAATCAGTACATATATACAGTTTCCTTGCTAAGAAACAATAAAATAGCATGCAAAGGTTCTGTTGCTATTCAAGCCTGTTCTCAGCCCCCGACATGTTGGGCAAATGGCAGGGCCCACTGAGGCTGATGCCTGCAGGATCGTGCCTCTCTGCCTGTTGTAGCCAGCAGCGTAGCTAGCTGCTCGGGTGCCAGGGGCGGCGCGCGTGTCCTGCAGCCGAGGGTGGGGAACGCTGCATGGAGCCTTTTCGCTGCCTCCCCCTCAGCTGTAGGGCGGCTGAGGGAGAGGCGGAGGGCAGAGGCAAGTCCCATGCTGCCGTTTCAGGCAGTGCTGAGCCTGCAGGCGCCCAAGCCACCATGTCACTCCCAGGACAGACGTGTCGCTTGGGCACACTGCAGGCCCCGTGGTAACTGCCAGCCCCTGCGGTGTGGTGCCCAGTGCCAGCCACATTTTGTTTAGATTTTTGACTGAACTAAAAAGTTTTGTGAGCCCTTAAAAAAACCCACAACTCATATTTTTGTCATTTTGCCACCCCCGCTCAGTGATGACACCTGGGGCGGCCCACTTCCCCTTCCTCCGCCACTGGTTGTAGCCCCCCGCCTCTACCTTCACTTGCTGGAAGAGACCAAGTGGCTGCCTGTCTTAATCAGAGCTGGGCAGCCTTCATTTTTATGCCCCATGATTCTTTGAGTCAGCACCAAACTAGCTTGCGACAGCATTGTTCCAACTGTCTTTTGTGGGCATAGCTGGGTAAAGCTGCATCCAGCCCAGCAGGCGCTGTTGGCAGGAAAAGGAAGAACTTTGCTGTGGGCATGCCACTGGGAGGCGGCAGTAGCAACTCTTCCCAATCTGAGCAGGACCCCCTGCTCTCCCCCCCACACACTTTGCATTACTTACTTGGAGGAGTAAGTATTTTCAGGCTTGGAGGAGCGCAGGTGGCTGAGAGGCCTCAGATATTATGTCCTCTACGACCCTTGGATGCCTGTGTTTTATGTAGAAGCATAAGAAGCCTCCCTACAACTTGCATCCTTTCCAACCCAGACAAGACTCTCTTGTGCTGCCCTGGAATGTGGCAGAGCAGGGAGCGTGCCCATCTGGGTCTGGAGGAGCCCCGGCTGCTGTGGGGCCCTCTCAGGCCCCCGTTCTTCTCCTGTAGAAATGAGAAGCACACTGGAACCTCCAGGCCTTCATTGCCAAATCATAATCGACCAGTTTAATAACAATTAACCTTGGACACCCACTTAATCAATTCTTAACGGACCAATTAGGAATCATGCTTCCCTTGTGTCACGCATTTGATGTTTCTGTTGTGACCTCTGCTAGTGCCATTGGAAACTCCAATTGCAGGGTTTTTCAGTGTATGCATGGGACTGTTTCTGTTTAATTGTGAATTGCTTTGGTGAATAATATTATCCCAATGGTAGATGAGAAATTGGAGAGGAGTGGTGAAACCAAGTGAATGCCAACAGCTTGCACAACACTCCGTGTGTTTAATTCCATTTCTTTAAATGGCAAAACACTGACTGTTTGGATTGGGGATCCAGTGGTTAGGTGGTAGTGCTTTTCACTGCCAAAACAAATTGTGCAGGTAAAGTACACCAGAGAAGGTGATTCATCCCATCATGGTCAGTTCGGATGATACATTTCAACCCCAGAATAAGGCTTTTTTTCTAAACCCTGAACGTGCCCTCCTTCCTTTTTACCCACAATTTTCCATTGGAAAAATGCCCTCCTGCCCCCACTTCCCCTCCCCGTTTCCCTTTGGTTCCCTTTTGTGTACTTAGCACATTCCTGTGCTGAAGGGTGAGGGGAATAATTCTGACACTTATCTGGTTTGTGAAAGAGTGGCAGTGTTTATAGCCTTTGCTTCCCTGTGAAACTGTCACTTCCTCAATTCTTTCAGATTCAGCTGGCCCATGGAGAATTATTCTTAGATTGTGTTCCCAGGACCTCTGCATAACCAATTATGCCTGGTCTCTCAGGGAAGTCTAGTAGTATCGCTATAGCAGGCCATTTGTCCCATTCAAAGCCTTGCCTTGGCGGCCACTGAGTCATTAACAAAATGAAGCTGGTTAAATAATCTGCTCTGAGGACTTAAAACAAAACAAAAAAACCTTCTGATATATATTCCACCCTATGCTAAGGCATTAGACTCTGAGCAGTCTCTGTGCATGTTTCTTTATCTTTTTTTGCTTTTCTTTTTAAATCACAAAGCATCAGGGCCAAGTACCATGCCTGAGGCTGAATTCAGAGGTTCCTCTTCAGGTGAAACATCAAAAAAGAAAATGGAAATTCAAGGTAAGTCAAAATGGTTTCAAGAAAGCTAGCAAAGTATCTCGAAACAGTTCCACACAGTTATTGTTACAGGACAGGAAGATCACAAAAAAGAAAGGGAATCTGAAACTCTGGAGCAGAGAGTAAAGTGGACTAGAATTGGGCCGATTATTTTTAATGTTGTCCTTCCTCACAGAGGTGCTTCAGGCTCTTGATCATTTTTAGTTGCCCCACGCTGCAACATTCCCAATGCTGTGCACGCAGCCCAGGGTACTTGGCGCATGAGTGCAATAACAACAACACCCCCCAAGCCACATTTTTGCATACAAAGTTGGTCATTTACTGCAGCCCTTTTAGGTGGCTGGCTCTGACTTTGATTTGTAGCCTAATCTTTCTCCTGAAAAGAGCTGGATGTCTCAGCTACACCAAGTGTCAGCTCCTTGGCAGAACACAGACTTATTTAGCTTAGGGAAATTGCCAAGGAATAAGAGCCTGAGTGTGGCTGCTGCAAACTATAAAGCAGCCGGATTCAGATCGCCATGAAGGCACCTATTGTACTGCTGTGAAGTCATTCTGACTGCTGCGGCATTTATGGCGTTTTTTACAAAAGGATGGCCAGTTATACTTTGTGACTTTTAAGGCTATTAACTCTTGGCACACTTTTAAGGGTTGAAATTAAACTCCAAGACGCTGAGGCAAGCAGCTTCACCCACCACACTTCTAAGTAGAAAAAAATGTGCTTTTGGCCAACCCCCACCTCCCACCCCAACAGACTATGCAAACCTTCAAGCTGATACCTCTCAACCTTGCTTGGAGACACTGTCGTCTTAATGGGAGCTCTTCCAATGTCACATACGAGTCCAAGTGAATCAGAAGAATGACATCATATGGAATGCCTTTCTGATTCCCAAATCCTGGCTTGAGTGGACATTTCCAACCCCTCACTCTAAAAACAAAACAAAACAAAAAAGGATCACTGGCTATTAGCCCCCACAGTGTTAGCTGAGACTAACAGCTGTTCTACAAGGTTTGAAAACATCAGGCATTTGGGAGAGGGGAACTTAACCATGGGTAGTTCCCACATGTTCAGTGCTTCATTTTAGCATGCCCAGGATCCATAAACTGGGAAGATGCTGTGGTCAGCAGCAGTGGGTCCCAGCATCTGCCCAAGGATGCAATATGCGTGTCCTTGCGTACACCACCATGCAAGCTCTCCATGATCCTTTTGCCATAATCCTCACCCTTATAAAAGCGATACCAAAGACTTTTAGACATCAGCTTGGGCTGGTGAGGCAGCTACACTTGTTTTTGGACTGGGATAGCCTGAACACTGTTGTGCATGAGCTGGTAACCTCTGGGATGGATTACTGCAACATGCTCTGTGTGGGGCTGCCCTTAAGGTTGGCCCAGAAGCTGCCGCCCAAATGCTCCCTGGGTAGGATACTGCTGGCAAATTACCCCACTGTTTGAAATAATTACACTGGATACCAGTTAGCTACCAGGCTAAGTTCAAGGTGTCAATTTTGGTGTATACAACCTTGTACTGCCAGGATACCTGAAAAGATAATCTCACCCTTTAAATACCCAGTTGATCATTGCACTCTGAAAGTGAGGGCCTTTTGAAGACACCATCTTATCCACACAATGTAGGAAAGGACACCTACCCTTTGGAATTCCCTCCCCTTGAATATCCGACAGGTGCCATCTCTGTTGACTTTTTGGCACCTACTGAAGACCTTTCCTCTTTCAACAAGCCTTCTAAGTTGAGATTTCCCCCAGTCTGCATCTGTATTGGAATTTTTGAAGGAGTTCTTAATGTGTTTTATCAGTGGTTGTTTGCTGAACCTGGGCTCCTCTGGGGAGAAAGGCAGGATACAAATCTAATAATAAATGAACAATATACCTCCCCCTGGCCCCTCCCCTCCCTCCATGGGCTTTGTCAAAATGTGACCAAGGCAAAATTGTTTGAGGAAAATGTGTTTTTGTTCATTCTTCTGTAAGGCAGGCTTATCTGCAAGGCAGATGCATTCAGCTCACCCATCTTGAGTTTGATAGGACAGAGAGAGAGAGATCACCTTCCACCTCACTTGTTATTTTTAAAATCTCTACCTAATATTCCACACTCCTGTCCCAGTGAAGCAGGGCCTGGATGTTTCTCATTCTTTAACTGACTTGAGATGATCATGGCTGGTGGGGAGGGCAACAATTTTTTTTTAAAAAGCACAGACACCTTTGAAAAGACCTGCTTTCATTAGCTTGGAGTGTCCCCCCACCCCTTCCACTGTGCTCTAACACAATTATTTTTACAACACCTCAGGGAAATAGCCGAGATGTAAGGGCCTAGCTTGGAACAACACCTCCCTTTACAATGAGGACATATATAGTCTGCTGGTCTCCATGGTGCACCAAAAGGAGGCAAGCTGTTTATTCACACAAAATAAATCCCTTTACCATAGTGATGACTTCGAGGCGCAACTGGAAACTCTAAACCTGAGTCAGCCATTTGTGGACTTAGCGCTTCTTCCTGTTACATCCACAAAGCAGCTCACAGTTAAAGCTGAAAGATCAGCCTTTCCCTGTGGAAGGAGAGTTTAACACACTAACTCTTAGACTCCTGATTGCAAGGAGCCAACCACCGTATCCTAAAATAGCATCATCATATGCACGTTGTGCCAAAGTATGCATTTCTGTACACATTTTAACATCAAAAATACACATTTTATATGCATTTTGGTATATATATAATTTCCATTTGAAAACAATACTCCAAAATTTGGAAAATGTACAGTAACTGAAGGAGAACAGTGGTGTGATCTGTCTGTTAGTCCAGGAAATGCAAATCCGGCCAGCCCTATAAAAAGAAAAAGAAAAAAGATGCAAACTGAACAAACTTGTCTTGAGAGTCCTCATGCAGATATAGAGGTTCATTCACTTCTGCAACTGCATCCGTATCAGCAGATTTTGCCCACAAACTACTTCTTTTTTATGCCACTGTGAGAACTAATGGAGTCTTATTGCGTGGGAAAGGGTCCTTGGGAAGAGGTGAAATTGTAGGATGAAGGCTTTCAGCCTCCAGCTTCTGGTTTTGTCCCCAAAGCTCCCCCCCCCCCCACTACACACCCACAGAAACTAATGGAGCCCCTAAGTTTCCCTAAGGGGAAACTCCCAATATTGGGGCAGGGCGGGTGCTGGCACTGGCCCTTCCCTGTCCACACTCTCTGGTTATCCTCACTGGCCAATGTAAATAGAAACTGGCCCCCTTTGAGTGGTAGATTGCAGATGGACTCCATCTCCCCAGAGGGTCTTTACTGAGTCCCCACTCCCCCAAATTTGTTTTCAAGTAGCTCCCTGCTTGGCCATCCCTCTTCCCTCTGTCATTTTTGATGCTTGGACTTTATACACCTTAGCAGCTTAAAATGCAGTAAGGCCACTCCCCATGTTTCAAGTTGCATTTGCATGCTGTTGTAAGCACCAGAAAGAGGCTGGGATGTCTTTACCCAATGCACATTACCTGTCTGGTTTCCCAACAGGAAAACACACCCTTCAAGTCCTGTTCGTGAGGCTGACATCCACACATGCACAATGGCTCCTTCAATACACACACCCTTGCTTAACTGTGAAGTAAATGTGGTTTAGTTTTCCTTTTGGATTGATGCTAGTTTGAACTGATGCTGGCACACTGAACATCACTATTTCTCTAGCATCTCTAGTTCCAATGCTAGCACACTGAACATCACTATTTATCTAGAAACTTTAGGATAGCTTTGCATTGTGCATAATGTTGTGGGTACACAGCTTCAAATTGGTTTTTTGTTGTTGTTTTTAAATTTTGTAAGTCACTTTGAGTATTTTTGTTTGCTGAATTCTATTTATGAATCACTTCCCATAATATATCCTGAAGCGATTTCACAATAGAAAACATAATCACCAATTTATGTTTTTACAAAATTTCATATATAAAAACAATGAGAAAGAAACACTTTCATATGCAAAAACAATACAAAAATACCATTTCACTAATCAGAACAATTAAAGCAATTTCACATGTAAAACAATTTCAAATCTAATACAGATACAGGCAGATGTAGAACAGTGGGACATAAGCAAAACAAATAACAACATACAGTACATATTTGGAGTTGTATGAGCTTTTGGATTTTTCCATGTTTATAGCATCATTTCCCTTTCTACCCACTATTTTTAAAAAGTGTGTGTTTTCATGAGTGTGGTGGTTTTTTGGGGGGGATCGGTGCCTAGAGGTCAAAGCAGTGTGTGTGTGTGTGTGTGTGATGTACACACATGTGTAGACATACAGGTCGTCTTTGTGTTTATATTCATGTATTCCTTTTGTAAACAGTCTGTGCGGTGGCTCCTTTCTTCCTGTCATCAAGGCACTAGGCAGGCGTATGAGAGATCACGAAATGACCCCATGCCCATAAGAAATAAGCAGTTTGCTGGTGTGATGTAATGCGCATCAAGAATGACAAACTCAAGGATTTTCTTCCATTCCCTGAGATTATTGCTCTTGCCATTTCTCATCTCCTGCCTCCAGGCTGCTCACTCTGATTCATGAGATGAGGGAGGTAGAACCCTTGAAGCTTTGGTGATCCGGTTGTCCTTATCCTATTGCCCAGAGCTGCACATGCTAGTGAGGGATCATAAATTCACCCTAGCCTTCTTTAATAACCTAGCTGCTTTATTTAGCCCTCTGACCCCCTGCTGCAGTGAATTCTGGGTCTGCCTTGTGCGGAGCCGTATTTCTTGCAGTTGTGGCGCTCTTCTTTTTTTGCCAGCCAGTGCTTTTCTTCCATTTATACGATGGCAAGGGAGGATAAAAAATGAGGGCACCTGAGTTCTAAAGTAATATGTGATGCCTGATGAGTTTGTGGCCTCTGTGTCCTAAAACAGACCCTTCTTTTGAGTGCGGGAACGCTGTCACCGGCCTTGCGGGAACAGTGCTGAGGACAATTCTGAGGCCAGATTATGACATCAAGGATCTGGCAGCATCACTGTCAGCCACTGTCCTAGTCATACCTTCCAGAACATTCCATCCTGCTAGGCAGCCACTCACACTTGGTTTGCACACTTTCACTCCTCCTCCCTTGGGTTTTATTTTGTCCACCAAGCATGCAGGGATTAACCCTAAGTTTGCTCAGGTATTGGCACCAGCCTGGTCATCTAGACACAAGGGGTGTCATGGCCTCAATTCCTTGGGCTTAGGTAAATTATTATGAAGAGAACAGGAAGCACTATGGGGCACTAGGGACTATGATTGGAGGCCTGGTGGGACCCGGCCCCTCATGATTGGGGTGGGGAGGAGCTCAGCCCCATTCCCACATACTTTGGGGGGACTGAGCTACCTTCAGCCCCATAGAGTTGGTGTCAGAAAGGATTTTGCGCTAGGGACTTAGCCTTACATTGCCAAACAGGCATGCTTGTCAGTTGCCCATGTCTCCATCCATTGGCATATAGACCTGACACCATCTTACATTTTCTGTTCGCATTACACGGAGAATCTCTTAGCTTCGTTGTCTGCAGTGCAAACCCTTGTCCCATTTGGAAATACAAGTACCTGTACAACCATCATAACCATTCTAATCCAGAGCACAAAAAGCATATGCATAATTGGTGGGGGTATGTGTGTGTGGTCACCACCACAATCATGGATTGTGTTCTCCTCCTCTGGATGCTACCCCCCAGCTGGTTTCAGTGGTAGCTAATGAAGAAATGCTATAAAACTGCTCGGCTATTTTTGTGGGGGGGGGGAGGTGGTCATTTGTTGAAACAAGTTATGTGAGTCTCCCCCCTGCCGCCACCGCCCAGTGTTGCAGGGGAGGTCCATACTGAGTTGTAGCAACCTGCCATGATAGTAGTCAAGCTTCCACTAGTTCACAGAAGAGACAGAGGACACCCCACTCCCTAGTTTCACTTCAGATTATTTTGCTCCAGAATAAATTGGACTGGATCTTGAAAGCAGAATGGATTCCGCAAGCCATTGGGCAGGCACAAAGAAGCCTACCTAGCACAGCACAGGGACACTGGACGTTTCTGAGCTATTTCTGAGGGAAATCAGCAAAAACGACACTGCCAACATGGGCTGCCATACGTCCAGATTATCCTGGAGATTTCACCAATTTCCGCCCGGAAATCCAGCCTTTGATATGGAAGTCAATCCCACAAATCTGAGGACTCCATCCCAGATTACATTTTATTTGAGATGGAATTTAGCACTGTTTCCTAGTCCACTGTTTAGGAGCAGCTGGATGCTTGGCTTGCAGGAAGCTGACTTCATTAGGTTGGGGTCAGATCCCAAAATAAGTCTACTTGTAACACAGAATTAGGGACAGGATACCGGGTGCAAATGAAACAAAGCCTGCACTTAGTTTGGGAAGGGGGAAATACTTGCGTTCCTTGCTTAAATAATAATCCCCAAAGCTTTTATCATGAACAATTCCCATTCTCTTGGATCTGAAAATAATTTTCCTTCAGGGTCTCCTCTGCTAAATGGCAACACATTTAAGGCTGGGAGCGGGGCTGTGTCTTTAACTGTGCTAGTCAAAATGTTCAACAGCAAATAAGGAAAGAAAAGGAACAAACTAAAACATTTATCTGCGTTTGAGGGGGAGATTTCTGTTTTCTGTACACTCTCTCTCCCCATTTACACCATCCCACTGTCATGTCCCTGTGCCCCTCTCTCAAAGCTTGGCTTAGCACATATGAGGCAAATCTGTAAGCCCCTTCCTTGTGCTTGATTTATCACTCTGTCTAGGTAGCCAAATGATTTAAGTGGAAACCAGCCTCATAGCCTGTAGGTGCTACTGACTTTTTAATAAGAGGGATTTTTGTAAAAATGCCACTTGCCAGAGGAGTCACATTATCACAGTCTGATTGTATTTGGAAAATGCTAAAATTAAATCCACAGAATTTCACCTCCAAGGCCATTAGATTAAAAAAAAATGTGCTGCTCATATTAAACTGGAAGGTAGACAGAGAGCACACCCTCAATCGCAGAAATCAATGACAAGTGAATAACTATTAACTATAATTCTTTGGATACCCCATCACCTCTTCTGAATTGGGGCTTTTCAGTAATATGTGCAATGGAAGCAATTTATTGGGGAGGGAGCTATTTAGATATGTTTATGGCATACAAAATTATTTTTTATAAAGTACTGTCATGATGTTGGCACAGCAAAAAGAACACACAACGTTTGCTTCACATGAACCTTCTCCTGCCAAACTTTTTTTTTTTTTCAGGCTCCCCTTCTCTAGCTACATTTCTCTCAGCACATGGCCTAACCTGTTGGAAACTGGAAATGTTTCATCAGAGCCAGAAGCTGCAGTACATGCACACCTTTGCATTACTTGTAGATTGTTGCATTTCTATGCTGCCTCAGGCATTTTACCACTATTCCTAATTTCAGATTGATACCTCTCTGCTTCTTCCAAGTCTCCTCAAGCAACTGGATAGCCCAGCCGGTTGAGCATGAGACTCTAAATCTCAGGGTCACGGTTTGAGCCCCACATTGGGCAAAAAAGATTCCTGCATTGCAGGGGGGTTGGACTAGATGACCCTTGTGATCCCTTGATACTTTTGGTCCCATGTTCCGCTCTTTCCCCTTCCTTTAGCTCTGCAGATCGTTAGAGTATGATGCAGATCTATATTACAGTACCCTCACTCTTCACCCCATTTTCATAGCAATGGCCGCCTTTTGGGGTCTCTGACAGGCACTCTCACTTCCATCTGTGCTTTTCTGGGATCCCCAATTGGTGTGTTGTTGTTTGCAAATCACACCCTGCTCTTCGGTCCTAAGCAGGGTGCCAACTTTAATAAAATAATGGGGGGGGAGTAAGCCCTGCCCTGCATAACACACACACCCCATTTGAATGGCAACGCCCAGCAGCCTTGTGGGGGTCCTGAGCCCCTCAAATATTTTATGGAGGGGTGAAGGGACCTCAACCCCTAAGAGTTGGCTTCCACTGGTCTCTCACAGCTACTGTTTATAAATCTGGGCACAAAGTCAGCTCTGGGGAAGGACAGGCCCCTCCCACCAATTGCAACAAAAGTTCCCAAGTATTAAGGCTGCATCCTGATCACAACTCCTGTGGAGGAAGAGAAGATGCTCAAACAAAACAATCCAAGTCCTTTGTATGACTGACATCCAGTCTAGGTCACTAGGGGTCAGGTGACCATCTGGAGTGAACACATGTGGTTTCCTTAGAGACACCTCGGGAGCAGCTGGGGCAATGGCTCAGTGACTAACACCAAGGACCATCTCTAGCTTGAAAATATCCTTTCTGGAATGCAGAGGAGATGTGCTTGGGTCAAGAACTTGACAAATTACTGTCTGTGTCTTGCAGGAATTAATCCGAAAAGAAAAATCCACCCTGACCTTCTATGAACTCAGACGTTGGGTGGCTGGTCCAATGTTATGGCTGCTTCATAATATCAATTAGACGAGTGGGGAGCGTGTTGTTTTAAGTTTCTGAACTATTGCTGTTGCCTGCGTCCATTTGTCTTCTCTCTCTCTCTCCCCCCCCCCTTATCTTTCCAGTGTGACATGACAAGGATTCGATGTGACACACACCAAACTTTGAATGTCCCGCAGCCAGCTTCAGTGGCTCGGATGCTGTCATCTTGAGCCACATCAGCAGGACTGGCTCAATGGCTGCGTTCGTGACACATGTCAGAAACTTTTAAACGTCTGCTCTTTTTTTCATCAGGATGCTTCTGCATCCTTGCGAGGGAAGAGCTGACATTTTCTGTTTGGGTGGAAGTTGCTGCGGTCCCCTCTTCCTGCCTCCTCTAACTGTCAGCCCAAGTTTCCCCTAAACATATCAAAAGGCAGCCAAATAAACCTTGTCATTTAGAAATATATTCAGCAGTAACCAGGCTTTTACAGCAATGTTTTTGTTTTGTTTTGTTTTGTTTTTTAAAAAGAAACTTGGGCACATTTTCTCATAGAACAGATGCACCACACAAAACACAGCGCCAGGCTATCTCTGACCTTTGTTACGTGCTGCATTCAAAACTGATGTGCAGAACTCGGCTACACATGAATTCCTTAACATTTCTGGACACCCTCCCTCCTGCCCATACACTAACATGGAACAATTTGGTGTACAAAACACACACAACATGGGAGGAGTGTCCCCCACACTTGGCAGAATTAACATTTTGAGCAAAATGTTCAGTTTAAGGGCAAAAGAATAGGCAGCTTTGCAGATATGCAGCAATGGGCTCTCAGGGATGGCTGCTATTGAAAGTCTCAGTACTTGGCAAGGAGAAGCAATTGCTGGATATGTTATTACACAAAATCACTGTACGGTGGTGCCCCGCAAGACGAATGCCTCGCAAGACGAAAAACCCGCTAGATGAAAGGGTTTTCCGTTTTTGAGTTGCTTCGCAAGACTATTTTCCCTATGGGCTTGCTTTGCAAGACGAAAACGTCTTGCGAGTCTTGCGATTTTTTTCCGCTCCCCCCCCCTTTTCTAAGCCGCTAATAGCCTTTTAGCCGCTAAGCCGCTAAGCCTTTAATAGCCGCTAAACCGCTAATAGCGCTAATCCGCTAATAGGGTTGCTTATCCGCTAATAGGGTTGCTTCGCAAAACGAAAAAACCGCTAGACGAAGAGACTCGCGGAACGGATTATTTTCGTCTTGCGAGGCACCACTGTAGATTTCTTTTGATACACACCACCTAGCCCAAATGGACAAATGAAGACCCTGGGTGGATCAGATCAAAGTGTGTAAAGTCAAGCATCCTGTTCTACCAAGGAACTTCCAAGAAGTCTGCAGCGAAGTAGGACAGCATCATCCCTCTCTCACAATTAGTACATTACCTTTGAATACAGTGCTTCAGTGAAGCTGGTATTAAAGGCTGTCGCATTAGCAGTCTTTGTTAAGGAAACTGTTTGTAAATATTCCAGAGTGGCCGGTTGTAGGGATGGAAAGAGCAGCTTTATCCGATCCAGTTTCAGTCTCACTGGTGCTCAAGCCTAGGTCTGTCCCATTTTGTGTAGACTTTTTGAAACGACGCCCAAAGAGTCCACAATGAAATGGTATGCATTTTGTACACAGTTTTAGCCAAAATACTCATTTTCTCCATGAAAGCACGCATATTTCAAAGTGTTTCAATGCCTTTCCCATAAGATATACAATTTGCAAGCACTTTTCGTTCACCAAAGTCACATTCTAAAATTCAGAGAAGTTGTGATTTGATCCCCATAAGCAAGTCCAGAAGCGTTGGACTGGAACAAATTCTTCCTCCGTTCCTAGATGGTAGATATTTGTTTCCTTAATGGAGCGACTCATTAGGAGACAGTATTATGACACCTTTCACCAATCTGGTTTGAATTGGGAATGGGGAAATCAGCCTATTTCTGTTCTGTGTATGTTTCCCATATGTGCAATCATAGGTCTATTCTGCCCCATGCTTTGTGGACTATATTGTTTAAAGCACATTAGAATTTTGCACTTAAATTGTACACATTTTGCATGCATTTTATGTGTATTTCCACCCTAAAATACAGAATTCTGAATGTCCGCCCCCCCACAGATATATGTTAACTTAGTGATGGAAGCCCAGTTTGGTTGACACCATCCCAAGTTGGGGGGGGGAGGTTTCGCAGTATGGACACCATAAGAAGGCCCTTTTCTGCACCCCCTCTCAGTGGATTAATCCCACTGGAAGAGCTCCATCCCTTGCCAGCTGCAGCATTGGCTGGTGTACGTTTTGACAAAAAAGAGGGGGGGGGTATCCATGTAACTTTTTGTTTCTTTATTTCTTTATTTTTCTGGCAGACTCTGAGAAATGTGCAGGCATGGTATTCCCTTCTGCCAAAGTTCAGAAGGATCAGCTGCAGTGGATGTTCTGCAAGGGCAGGCTTTGCAATTTGTGAGTGATTAAACGAAGGATTACTTCATCTCCCCTATTTTTTTTCTTCTGGGCAATTTGTGTGAAAATAGTACATATCATAGAGGTGCCCTTTGGCAAGAAACCTGCCAAAATTCAGAAGGATAGATGTAGGGTGGATTTTGATGTTGTTGTTGCTAGGCAGTTTTAAAATAGATTTTGTGAGGGAGAACTAAAAGCGATTGACTTCCCTCCCTGTAGTTTTTGTGTGTAATGATTTTAATATGAAGGCGGCATACATTGCAGAGATGCCCCTAGGAAAGTAAGCTGTAAAATTTCAGGAGGGTAGGTGCAGGGGCTAGAGAGTTAAGATAAATGAAAAGAACAGCTTCAGGCTTGTGTTCTGCTGAATTGACACCAAGGCATAGAAACAAAGTGCAAAGCTGATTTGACAGGAATGGAAGTGTGGGCATGTGGCAGAGAGGCAGCAGGACTTGAATGTCCAGCAATTCCCAAGCATGCACCACTTAGCAGAACAGGGAACAAATACAGAGCAGACAAGCATAAGGTGATAAGTCAACATCCCTTCTCCAAAGCACCGTGGCTGGAGATCCCTGGCAACCTGTCGGCCACAAAACTGCACTCCATGCCTGTCCACATCTTGACATTTCCCTTACATCAGGGGTGGCTAACTTGTGGCCTCCAGATATTGTTGGACTACAAATTCCATCATCCTTACCATTGGCTTGGGCTGATGGGAATTGGAGTCCAACAACATTTAGCCATCCCTGCCTTATATGTTAATTGTGTCGGGAAAGATTTTACATCCTCCCTAGGACCATAGCATTATGGGGTTAAATAATATTGTCAGGGTGAGTTTTACTGACAGCTGAAATAAAGTCACCAAGCTAGCTCCTACCATGTTGAAGTTAATTTCCTATTTCAATATAGGCATCTGCAGGTCTACCACACAATACCACTAGTACAGAAAAGGGGGGGGGAGAGAAAATGTGAGAAGATTTAACAGAACTAAGATGCATTTGTTTTTGGCTTCTAATTAATCAAGATAACATCTCTTTCAGCCATTAGACAGTAAAATCAATAGGCTGGGCAGCCTGACTGCCATTTAGACTTATATACGAACACCTATTATTGGCAAAATAGTGATGTATTTAACCATTTCATCCTTTATTATATTTCAAATAAGGATCACTCTCGACAAGAAGGAGATGAACCAAGTGCCATGATAATGTTCGCCTTGCTGTAAATGTTCACCTTCCTCACCTTATTTCCCCAGGTAGGGTTTCTTTCTTACGCTTGTGAACAAAAACCACACCTCAGAATAACAGACTCTGCCTGATAACTGAATTACAGCTGAATTTTGAGACAAATTTGGAGGTGAAGTACATGCAGACATTTCTAAAGTAGTTCAACATTTTTTGACAGGGCTGAGCTGAAGCCACTCACACATTTTTATGAACAATTTCAAATGTCAAAACCAGTTCAGTACCTATTCAACTTCATCCCTTCATAATACTGTCCCTCCAAATGTCTGCAAAAGTAGGGAAATTGCTATGTAGGAGCAAAGACCCTGCTGCAGAAATGTCCCGTCCCCATTACGAGAGCAGCTCTTCTCTTAATAACAGTTGCTGGGAATCACAAGTGAAGAGAGAGTTGCTGTGCTCAGCTCCTACTTATGGGAAGCCCATAGACATCTGGTTGGCCATTGTGGGAAAGGATTCTGGACAATAAAGGCCTTTTGTTCTGATCAATCTTCCTATGTTCTTAAATCCAGGATACAGTCATCTTGCTGATAAACACTGGACCTCTTGCCAGCATCTCTCTTGCTCAGCTTTCACTAATAGGATAAATCAGGGCTTTTTTGTCCCCAGCCGGAACTCTCCGGAACTCAGTTCCATCACCTCTCAGGTGGGTGCCATTGCCATTATAAGAGAACAAGAGAGGCGTTCATGGTGAGTTCTGGCACCTCTTTTTCTAGAAAAAGAGCACTGGTATCAATACTATCCATATCAATACCTAATACAACGATGTTCAGGATTGCCTAATCACATTCAGCATATTGTTGCCATATCATCATATATCTTTCAAAGACTATCAAAGGAGCAAAAACAAAATATGGAACCTTAGGTCATATCCACACCAAACATATAAAACACTCTTATACCACTTTAACTGTTATTGAGAAACTCAGTAACTATATAGTTTGTTAAAAGTGCTGGGAATTGCAGCATTTACTCTGAGTGTGACACATTGGATACAACCCATTATTATATTTGGGTACAGGGTCATTTTTGTCCTGGCGGCTGCTGCTGCTGCTTTCCTGGATGAATCTCACAGATGGTCCCACTCAATCAGGGGTCACCCAGTGAATGGAATACAATAAGCCCACAATTTATGTGGGGTTTACGTTCCAGGGATTGCGCCTAAAGCCAAAATCACGTATAGTCAAAACACACTGGGTTCAATGGTGAGCGCAATTGCCAGAGTCATCTTTCCCAGAACCCCGTTCCCTTTCTGCCCTTTTATTATTATTTTTTGTTTTTGTTTTTTAAAGCCACATACATAAAGCTGAATACACATAAGATAAATGTACATAGGTTGTGGAGCTCATTGTACCAAAAAAAAAAGGACCTAGCCAATCAGATTCATGGCGATTTTACTATGGGCAAATGAGGGCATCAGAAATAATTTATTATTTTCTCAATGAGCGCCTAAATCACTGAAATGGGTTGTTCAGCACTGGCAAAAAATGTTTGCAAACAGCTGTGAGCAGTTTTAACTCAGCTCTGACGTGCAAATCGGTTTCCCAAAAACATCCCTGCTGGTAATATACAGTTGCTGACTCACACTTGCGTGCATCAAAGGGTTAATGTGAGCCCCTCCCTCAAGTTACTGTGGGTGGGATTTAGCAATTTCCCAGAAGCCTTTGCTCCCTCTCTTTCCCTCTGCTTCGTCAAAGAAGCTGCAGCCAATTAAAGGCTCCCACCTGTGAGGAAAAGCAGGTGAGTGAGAAATCTCTCCAAAAGGAGATTTTTATGGCCCGCTTCTTTAGTCTGCATGGTTGTTTAGTAAGGAAGCAAAGCTCTTCCTTTTCAAGTCGTTTGGAACCACTTTCTTTATTTTACTGCCAACAGATGGATACTTGTTTGCTGAAACGCCTGAAACTCTGTGAGTAAGATCTACATTTTGGTATCTGTTATCTACTCTAGCCTAAGTGGTTTTTTGTGGAGGAAGTTGGTTTAAAGGTGGCCATGGGGGTCACATGCAAAATCTAACCAAATTTTAATGTGCTTGGCTCATTGTGCTAACTACGAGAGAGTCAAGAATCTCTCTTGCAAACCTCTCTCCAGCACATTCTAGAGCACTAGGGATACCAACCCTTTCCCTACTCTCTTCAGCTGCTAATGTAAATTAATGAGAACAATATTTTCCTTCTGAAGAGGTTAGACAAATGCTAAATTATACTCGGGCTGTATCGGTAACTAACAGCCAAATGTGCATTATTCTCAGGGCGCTGCAATATCGGATGATGGAACAGGCTCATTTTAACAAATCTCTGAGGCTTCAGACCAATAAAATATTGAGGTATACATAATTTGTCTACCAAAGTTAGAAAACAGCAAAGTAATTTGGGGAAAGTTTGTAGTTTTATGTAGGCTGCCGCTGGTCAACGTCCAAGGCGCCTTGGGCTGTTTTTTGCACAGCTGCACAAGGCCCCAAATCAGCCTGTTTTGAGTTTCCCCAGCAGCACTTAATTTTAGGCCTTCCACCCACCAGATCCTTGATTGGTTGAGAGGCAGTGGATGAAAACGGCTGCTTTAAATGGCTCCCCATTTAGTCTCTTTCATGTCTGTGTACAATCTCTTACTGATCAACTTTGGGGTTTTTAGCCAGTAATGGGGCAGTCTAAAGGCCTACATGACCAGGTAAGCAATGTGTCTAGCTTTGCTTTGTAGATGTGTTCAAAGCCCTGACTTCTCTTTATGCCTCTTTCCTGATCCTCATTGTTTGTCCTAACCTGGATGATTATAATAGACTATGATAGGTCTATAGGTATGCTGTGTGTTTTTATTGCTGTTTTGAAGAGTTTCTGAAAATGCACCATATCCATGGGTTTAGCTTGTATGCAAATCAAAATCATCTTTGTATCTTGCAGTCTCCTCTGTTTTTACTGTGGGGTTTTTTTTGGTCCTGCTCCTCTGTCTCCTCGCAATATTTTAATATTCAGTTTAATACATTTTCCAATATAATGGGGGTTTAGTTCTCTCCTGCCAGGTTTTGTTGTCTTGCTTCATGAAGAACAATAGCCATAGAAAGATGGCCTCCAGCACTGTACAATTTATAGGTGTGGAGTGGTTTAAATAGCCAATTTGTAAAAGCTTCAGACTCAATTTATGTGCTAGGTTTCCCCTCCCCCCGGCATTTACGTTGATAAAAGTGTAAAATGTGCCAAGCTTCAATTCTGTTTACTCCTCTTGCACCTTACCAACTAACCAAAGAGAGAGGGGCCTGTTCAACACAGTTCCAAGTCCATTTGTCATTGAAAATAACAAATGCAAAAATATTCTTAAAATGCATAAACCATAGATTGAAGCTACCTAAACAATAAATAAACAGATGAAGATAGATTCCTCTCCTTCCTGGAAAATACTTTTGGGGTCTCTCTCTCTCTCTCTCTCACACACACACCCACACCCACACACACCCACACACACACACACCCACACACCCTGTTTGGCATCACATTTTTCCACAATTTCTCCAATGGCTGCTACTTTTCTTATTCACATGGACGATTGCAGCCATTCACAGATCTTGTAGTGACCAATCACAGTATGTAGCCAATCGCTTTCAGTTATGAGTGAGGTAGCAATTCCTGGATTACAAGAGGGAGACGAAGCACCCAGCTGATGAAGCACCTCAGTGCCAGTGGAGAAGTGTCAAGATAAACTGAAGTTAAGCAGACAGGCAAGGTGAATTCAGCAGTGGAGTGGAGGCCAGGGTGGTCAACTCTTTCTCGTTTTGATCTCACAAACCCTAGATTCATAAGAAAATAAGCTTGATAAACAACAACAGCTACAAAGACAGAAAGGCAACTGCGGTTTGGGAGTGTCACATGTATAAATCTCCCTGCCAAAGAGGAACCCTAGATGTGTACTTTGTGTAGTCGGCTTCTGGTGCACAAGGGGCCTTTGTTACCCTGGGAGATTGAGGCTAGTGTTTGTGTGTACGCACCCTTGCCTTCTCCCCATTTTTAGCGCAAATACATTCTGGCAAGCTCCTGAATAGGGTTAGGGCAGGGGTAGGCAACCTAAGGCCTGTGGGCCGGATGCAGCCCAATCGCCTTCTCAATCCGGCCTGCGGACAGTCTGGGAATCGTTGTGTTTTCACATGAGTAGAATGTGTGCTTTTATTTAAAATGCATCTTTGGGTTATTTGTGGGGCATAAAAGTTCGTTCATTTCCCCGCGCCCCCCAAAATATAGTCTGGCCCACCACATGGTCTGAGGGACAGTAGACTGGTCCATGACTAAAAAAGGTTGCTGACCCCTGGGTTAGGGTGAACATCAAAACCTGTGGTCATATATGAGGGTAGATGCTCACCTATCACAGGTCCTCCTACTGAGAACGGTTGGGGAACTGGGCAAGGAGCAAGAGAATGTGGGGGTACAGTGTGTGTGTTTCTGTGTGTGTGTGTGTGTGTGTGTGTGTGTACGTGTACTGCAAGGGTCTGACAGAAGACTGACAAACCACATGGACAGATGGGTCACTGAAGAGGTGCCTCTCTACTGAGGGACTACAGGCAGGCAGAAGACATGTTAGGATTCCACTGAAAATGGCAACACCCGTAGGGCTGTTTCTGGGCATTCTGCTTCAAGACGCCTAGCTTTTAATACAGCCCTTCACCTGTCAGGTATCCCAGCTGTCTCATGCCAACTAGACATCGTGCATCTACCCAGCATTGCCCCCTTCCCCCACACCAGTCCTCCACCTCCATGTATTTGCTCAGCAGGAGCCACAACACAAAACCACAACACTATTGATTCTGGATGCTTAACTGCATCAGATGCAAAAGCCTGGGTGCCAAGTCCCGGAATTGCTGTCAGCATCCTGGCTGTGTTGCTAAAGATGGGGCCGGCTAATTCAGTCAGGTCTGCTCTTTCTGCCACCGCTTTGAGTGACGTGCATGGCCCAGTGCACATTCACTGAAAACTAGTATCAGGGAATGACATACAGTTTGATAACATAAGATGCTTAGGGTTTTTTTGGCTCAAGTGAGATGTTCAGAGCTAATAGCCCTGGTGAGCGGAGTTTTAGCTGTGATCTGTACCTTGAGATATCGGCTGTGTCTGGCTCAGGGAAAAAGGGGGAAAGAATGAAAGCTTATTTCTAGAAAAGGCTTCCGATGAGCAGCATTTGTCATTGAAGGGGAGATGGGTATAATTAGCTTGTCAGTCTCGTTTGGGCTGAGCTGGCTTTCTGCGCTAAGAAAGATGGACTAACTGCCAGAGCCGCTGACAGGTAGTCGATAATGCAGCAATTAATGTCATAAATAATTCTGGAACCAATTATATCAAAATGGACTCTGAGCTTAAAAAAAGATCAGAATTCCCTTCTCCTCCTCCTCCTCCTTCGCTAACAGCAAGCCCCAGCTTTCATTTTTCTCTGTAATTACTTTTCATTGTATATAGCCATAAAGTAGGGTCTTTTTCTTCTGTCCATATTTTTAAACTCCCTTCCACCCCAGTTTCTCTCCCCAGCCCCCACCGTGTCCCTTTCCGCCCTCCTGCTCCCCCAGGACTCGGTTGTTACAGGATATCTTTGGGTGAGCACATAATCTTTGAGCCTGGCTGTTTACATGATAACTCCCTCTGCACCGAAATGATTAAGAGCCCAGTTTTCTCAAATGTCATGAGCAATGACAGCGGAGAACACCAAAACAATGGCATTTGGAAATGAAGACATTTGTGAAATAAATTGATTTGTCTTATTATTTTAAAGGTTGTTCTGACTTTGCTTACACTGAACTTATCGATTTTTGTTGGCCTCCTCCTTCTCCACTACAGTTGCAACCGGAGAATGTGAGCCAAGCTATTCCCTCTGTGCCGCAAACACAATTTACTACAAGCTTAACAATGGTCTTGTAACCCTTTCTAGTGTCTCCTGCCTATGACGGAGAAAACAATATGAGTGATGGCGTATTTTTGTTGGGCTGACTGCACTTTTAAAAGAGAGAACTTCAAAATGAGGTTTGGGAGAACAGCCAGGCCCGTTTGTAGTTTTGTCTTGATGTGCATTTTGAGAAGTTGTGGCTGGGATCAGCTTCGTACTTTAAAGTGACAACAGCCACAGCAGTTCAGAATGTTTGAACTGAAGTGCTTAATATATAATGATCTGAGAGTCCTGACAATTGGGGAGAGTCTGATCAGGATCAGTTTTGCCAGGGGTTAGAGTGGTGGTGGTGGGGGTCTCCTGGTTCACAGGTCATTTGCTTAGTCGGCAACATATAGTTTAGTTCCTCAGTCCTCTACAAGCACCCCACCCCTGAAAGAAACCTAGCTATTTACAACTAAATGATATTTTTGGCCCAAATTCAATGTTGTTAATTAATTAATATAGAACAATTCAAAATGAAGTCTTCTAGGGGGAAGATACACCGGTAATCCACTTGTGCTGAGTTTGCTGCACTCTAGCCTCCTTCGGCAATGCGGGGTGTGGTTTTTTGGGAAAAGGAAAGCAATTGCAGCAAAAAGAGTGTAGGCATACCCATGGTATCCATAGGAAATTTGGATGCAGCATGCATGGCTATATCACACACCACCCAAATTGTCTTGAGATGGTGGCTTAGAAGGTGTTGATAAATCAGTATTAATCATCAGCATGCACCCTCATTACCACCCAGGCCCTTAGGGTCTCTGCACCCCATCTCTGTACCCCCCCCTCTCTCACACACATATACACACCAAGACACAGAACCAGAGAGAACAATGGCCATTTATTGTCATGATGGAAGAGTACACAGCCCAAACAGGCAGGGAAAGCTTTCACAGCAGCAAAAACACCCCAAACTGAGCACCCCATGATCACAGATAGACATAGCAAGGAGCCGGCAAGTGATGGGAAGGTGGAACCACGCTAGGAATGACAGAGGAAATTTCCTTCTGTCCACCTGTTCAACTCCCATCACGTAACAGTCTCTTGCTAAGAAAGATTTTCATCTTGGTTTTTTGTTTGTTTTTTTTAAAAAATCATGTACACGTTATACATAATAGGTACGTAAATTGCTTAGCAATTTATGTTATTTACATATTCATTGATGTACAATTGTCACTGTCCTGACATGGGTCTTGCAGGTTTTCTTTTTTTCTGAAACACTGCATGCTGACTTTGTGTACCTACACAGCCTATAGTCACCAAGGCTGCAATCCTAGCCATGTCTACTCAGAAGTAAGTCTCACTGAATTACTTCCACAAGTGGGGTTTTGATTGTAGCCTTTATCTGCTTCCCACTGTGAATTTTAAAAACCAATGAAATGCATCATTTATTCTTGTTCTTTGTCATGGAAAGAAGTACGGTAGTTTCTTTTGTCATCTGTTGACTTTATTTGTGTTCCTCAGTTAAAAGTCTGAGGTTTTGAAGCAGTCAGACACAAATTGTGTTTACTACAAACATTGAAAACAAATTAGCTTGAACATTATGTTTCAGGAGATGCACACACACGGTCATTTTCTGAAGAAAATGCACATTTATGGAATAAAATCATGCACTACAGAAAGGGCTTGTATAAGTGCACAATGTTTAATGTGCCCGCAGGATTTCTTACAGTCCAGGACACACATAGCAAAATACCAGCAGGGTGCGAACCTATCCTTCCTTGATGCCTGAATGAGGGAAAAGAGGCAGGGTTAAGTTTATACCACACTGTAAAATCCAGATAGTGAGACTTCAATCCTAGTCCCACTTACCTGGGAGTAACCCCAGTTGAATTCAGTAGAATTTACTTCTCAGAGACATGGTTAGAATAGATAGCTTTTTGATGACCTATTAGCCACTTCATTAACTTTGTCTTTAAGGTGCTGCCAGGCTCTTTACTTTTGCTGCAAAAGACTAAGAGGTACTCCTCTGGAATTCATCAACTTTGAAGGGGAACATACAAGGAGGCGACTGATTTGTAAATATCTATCAGTGGATGAGAAATGCATCCCTCTGTTATGCGTTACAACAGATGTATGAAATTGCATATATTTCTGAATCAGCGGACAATGGAATGAAAGAAAGGCTTCTGCAAAATAAATGAATTGCAGCAAAATGGAAAGTACCAGATGAAAATGCAAATGAATGTTGGAGCAGGCTGGGGTATGTCTGTTCATCCCTAGGCCACATGAGTTGAGGCCTGGTGCAAAGATCAGGCACAACAAATGCCAAGGGAGGACCCTTCAGGTTGGCCACCGGTGCTCTACACCAGTACCACAGGCAGAGGGACTCACAGTTGCAGCAGTATGTGCACTGGTATGAGCAGACTGGCCCTTGCGTTGAGTCCTGCACCCAATTGCGTTGCCGGCTGCCTGCACCAGCTCATGTCCCTTCAGCATCTTTGGGAGGGTCATCCTACAGAACAGTGGCCATGGCATCTAGCAAGGCAGCCGGTGGGAGGGAAGCAGTAACATCACTACCCACCCCTACTCATTCCTGCAATATATCAAACAATTGGATGGTGGAGGCTGCCTCTGACACAGGCCTCATCATCCACCTGTTTTGTATGGATATAGCTGGTGTTGGCTTTTTTTTTTTTAATCAATAAAAAAGCATTGTGGAAGCAGCAAATTACTGCAGCGTTCTTTCACAACCTTTTGCTTCCTAGAGCCTGACAAATGTTTCCAGTTTCACAGCCATGGTGGCATTTACTCCTGGGAGGTTGGGGGAAACAGTTCATGAAGTTCCCACTGTTTTCAAACTGGAAACATCTGCTGGCATTGCACTCTGTTTTGGCTGTTGGGTTCTGAAGCAGAGAAAGACCCTGTAACCTGATCAGCCCCTCTCTGTAGCAGGAGGTGTCACTGCCATGACTGATAATTACAGTAGATGGTTGCAGAGGAGGCAGGATCATTTGGCCAAACCGGCGAATGCTTTAAACGCTTAAAATGACCATATTTTCAAATGCAAAACCGTGTCTGCCGTGTCTGCGCCTTGTCTCTGGCTGCAGCAAGAGGCACAACTGCTTTAATCAAGCTTGCAAAGGAGCAAAGTGTTTCCATATTTTTATTTTATAATACAGACCATTGCTCTGTCAGGCGGTTTGAGGAGTGGGAATTCTTTTGCAAATAAAGCAGAGGCTCTGAAGAGTGGAGGCTTTGAGGCCCACTTATATGGATATGCCGAAAACACCATATTCCTAGTTCATATTTTTAAAAAAGAGAAAGCATGCTTACTTTCTACAGATACAGCATGACACCATCACATTTAAGCATTCTCTTTCCTGGATAGCCATTGTAGGTCAGTTGAGCCCCCTGCCTCTGGGTACAGTACCTCTGGGCAATGTGAACGTATGAAGGCATAATGCCAGGAGTCAAAGGGATTTATTGTAGCATCTATGAATATATCAGAAGGCAGGTGCTCCTTGGTGTTGATTAGGCTGGACTAGAATTTCTGGAGAGGATTCCAATTTTGGTAATCCATGGAAGAATGTTCTCTAGTTATTTTCTAGAATGGCTGGAATGTTGGGTCCCCATAAGTCTCTGGTCTTGTGATTTCCTTTATCCCCCCCCCCCCCATAGGAACATAGAAAGATGCCTTATAGTGACTCATTTCAGACAAAGTTCTCTCCCAGTCCTACCTGGAGATGCTGGGGATTGAACATGGGACTTCTGCATCCAGAGCAGATGCTCTATCACTGAGCTATAAGCCTTCCTTTTCTTCCTCCTGCAGAAGTGCTTTTTGAGTTTGTTTGACCCAGGGTCGTAGGATAACCACCTTCATACAACCAATGTGCTTAAGTTTAATTAATACATGAAGGGGTTAATGCGGGGGTCGGCAAGGTTTACCTCGCCTGGACCGGTTCACTCCAGCGGAGATCCCTTCGTGGGCCAGATCGCGTGCCCGCAATTTCCGGCGTCTGCGCAGACGCGACTTCCGGCGCCGTGGAAGTGAGTCCTTGCACCGCGCTGCGCCGGTTTAGCACAGCGCATGGGGACTCGCCAAGCGGGCGGCTAGATTCGGGGGCAGCTCGGGGGCCGGTTAAACGACCCCCGTAGGCTGCTTGTGGCCCATGGGCCTTAGGTTGCCGACCCCTGTGTTAATGCTATAGAGTAAGCCAGGGGTCCTCAAACCACGGTCCCCAGGCCAGATCTGGCCTGCTAGGCTTGTAAATCTGGCCCACTGGCCGAAACACCATGTCAGGTTTACCTCAGTGTGCGGGGACTGACTGAGCGGGCGGTGAGGCTTCTGCGGCTTCCGATTGGCTGCAGGAGCTTCCTGTAGCCAGTTGGAAGCCTTGCCGCCCACTCAGTCAGTCCCCATGTGCTGAGGTAAATCCGGTGCAGCGAGGAGTTTCCATTGAAAAGAACATGTGTGAGCATTCTTTTCAACAGAAACGCCATGCTGTGCTGGGTTTACCTCAGCACATGGGGACACTGAGGCGCTGAATGGGAATAAGCTCCTCAAGAGGCAGCGGCTCTGCCAATGAAACACTGCGCTGGGTTGCATAGGAATTCATTCATATTTTTTTTCAAAATATAGTCCGGCCCCCAACAGTGTCTGAGGGACAGTGAACCAGCCTCCGGTTTTAAAAGTTTGAGGACCCCTGGAGTAAGCTCTCCTGCCACGCTTAGCAAGGTCACTTCTCTTTACCTTGGCAGGAAATGGGTAAATGAGACCAATTCTCAGATGGCAGTGGAATTAGCAAGAAGAACCCCTATGTTTAGCACCTAAGAGGGCCTGGAGGGAAGGAGGTAGTCTTTCATTTATCTAGGTCCTCAGTCATTTAGGGCGTGAAACACTAATGCCTTGCCAAGGACACCTGGAATGAGTCCCACAAACTGGCAACCAGCACTGCTGTTTAAAAACATAAATTCTATCAGTTCTAAATTGAACCTCACCCTGTAATATGACCACTGCATTTTGCACCAGATGAAATACTGTTTAAAAGGCAGCCCTGGTACTGGATATGCTTTGGGGGAGTCCTGGGTTGTTGTTTTTTAAAAAGCTCTCTATATAGTGGATCAAATTTGGCATGTCCTGGGAGTTTCTCATTTGAAAATTTATTCCAGGGGGTAAGCTGTGTTGGATCTGTTGCAGAAAAGTTTTAGGGCACCTTTCATAGGCCAGAACCAACTTCTTTTCAGTACTGTATTTGTGCACAACTTAGCGTAGCGGCTTTTAAGTTTCACTTCCAGGGATATAGTAAGTTAACAACAGCATAGAGGAGGTAGGGTGTGTGTGTGTGTGTTTGTGTGTGTGTGTGTGTGTGTGTGTGTTTGTGTGTGTGTGTGTGTGTGTGCGGGGGGGGGGGGGGATTGCAGCAGCAACAGGCCTAGACCAATCTAGGCTGCTTCTCTCACTGCCTTTATTAGAGATGGGAATATTGTTTTATCTGCCAAGGAGTGTCTCCTACAATCAGTCTGACATGCATTAAGCTTCACAGCAGCTGTCACATATTATGGATTTAGTAAATAGGAGAGCTTAAAAATTCTGTTTTGCTGTCTATATATTCCCCCAATTTACTTGCTTTTTCTTCTTGCAAACTCTGCACATTTTAATGTTACTTTAGTGGCTGAAATTGCTGTGAATACCTGGCAAGCCAACCAGCCTAAGTGGAACTGCAACACGGCATACGAATTCAATGTCAGTTCGGAACAATTAGCCAAATTTTGCTTATCTCCCAGTGTAGTAATAAAAGCTATTTGTTTCTATAAGGAATGGAAGTTTGTCTAGTCACTGAAGGGATATGTGATGATGAGTGCTGGTGAAGAATAAATGGAAAGGCAATTTTTGCTGGGTGTGTTGACCTAGAAGCCACATTTTTGTCGATGAGAATAATTAATATTCTTAGCAAATTGGGTACCTCTGGGACATGAACACGACAGCACCATCCCTGCTCATGATTCCTGCCAGCGCTTCACTATGAGGCCTGGAAGACCTACTCCCTGCCTTGCAGGTCTTTATTCACCTGGCCTGGGAGGGTGGGACCCTGACTGACTGCAGCTACAATAGCTGAGGCTGCTGAACAGACTCTTGGGCTGCAGTGTTGTTTGCTGGGGTTTGTTGCTGTTGGGTTTTTTTGCATCTTCATTTTAGATCTTGTGATTTATGTGGAATTTGTTCAGTTTGCTTGTGTATTTCTTAATGTTTTATTTATTGTTTACGGCTACTTTTGTTATGTTGAAGCTACATATATTTTTCCCCCATGTTGTAAGCCGCCTTGCACACGGCTTGAACTATGGAAAGGCGGCATACAAGTAAAATATGTGTGCATGCATAGCAAAATCATGTAAAAATCCTTCTGCCGCTGTTATTTATTTCACAAAATTTATACACCCTCAAGGCACTGTACCACTCTTGGATTATAAGCAGGGGAATCACAGGGATCACCAACCCAGCACTCATGGGTAACAGGTTGGTGGCCCTTCTGTATTGGGAAATACTACTTTTACCTGGGAGTGAGTCCCATTAAACTCAGCAGATCTCACCTCTGAATAGACATATGTAGGATTGCACTGCTGGGCTCTTCACTGGTTTTAGATTTAGTGAGCTTCAGGGCACCAAAACCTACATTGCTTTTGAGAGAAGGATGAGCCCTGAAGAGACCCAGAGACTTCTCCTGAGCCTGTTGATTGATTTTTCCGTGTTTCTTCAGTGCTGTGGTTGGTTGGCACCATTTTTCAGGGCTTACCTAGGCAATTGAGGCTTGTGGGGTTTAAGATTATTTATACTTGATCATGCTGTGATTCAGGGTTTGTGGTATATGTATCATTTAAAAGGCTAGGGTGCCCTGTTCTCCCTTTGGGGTGCTTTCTCCGGGTCCATCCTAATTTTGGAAAAATCACCTTAGGCTTACTTTAAAAATAAATAAATCCCAAAACCATGTTTGCTATTTTATTTCAAATTATTTTCAGTAGAATGTTGTAATTCTACACACTCTCCAAGCTACCTCTCAGCAATTTTTCGTAGATATCTGAAGACAACACCTCTTCCTTGACAGATTCCAAATGACCGCATTTGTTCCTCCTGCATAGAAAAATATGAGTTTCCTTCTTCATTTCATCATCCAACAATTACCATCTAGTATTCTTCCTTTCTCTCTCCCTCTCCATTTAACAAAACCCCAAAGTCAGTTGTGATCAAATACATAAAAAACAATAAGAACATAGTGAGTAATCACCAATGAAAAGTCATAACTTCTGTGGTTGTAAATCATGCCTGAACAATGCACTTTCTAACCGACATACCTTTACCACATCTGATCCGCGAACATACTTACTAGGCAGATAATGAATAACTTATTCTTGGACAGTGGCCTAGGTTTGATTTATCTCTTAGTATAAATAAATAAGAAAAGGCTGTCAAATCCGGGTGAATAAATCTCATCTCTCCAGGAAGGCTTGTGTATAAGGATGAAGGGGAGGAGAATAAGTGAGCAGGTGCTTTTACCTTAATTGGAGACAGAATTTGTTTTAACCCTTTTGAAGGAGTAAATCGTATTGTTTCTGAAAAATTAAAGGGCTCTACAAATCACATTTTCAAGTAGATTCTGATTTCCTTTGCTTTCATGGAAGCCTTGAGATGCTGGAGTGATTTGGGTGAGGAGTTCCCCAATTGAAGTTACCATAGTCTTGGGGCAGGCACTCTTAAGTTGTTGTAGCTCAGTCAGTAGAGCACAAGACTCTTAACCTCAGGGTCATGGGTTTGAGCCCCACGTTGGGCAAAATATTTCTGCATTGCAGGAGGCTGGACTAGATGACCCTCATGGGTGCTTCTAACTATGATTCTATTATTGTTGCAGTTGTCACTAGGATGCTACTGGTCTGTTAACTCTATACACACACACACACACACACACACACACACACACACGTTTGGGTTATTTGACTCATTGGGAACTTCCTAGTTCACCAGTGCCTCATTGCAGGCCCTGTTCAGTTAAACTGGTTATTTCCTAGCCATCCCAGCTATTCATGGGATTCAGGACTGGTTTGAGCTTTTTTAGCATTAGTGTTAAAGCCCGAGGCAAGGGCTGCAGGTACTTTCAAATCTGGTTGATTTCACTGATTTATGACAGTTGAATTTGAATCTGAATAACCAAATGAATATTTTAATCTTGCAAGCAATGTGTGCATTCATTCTGCTGTGTTTTATTGCCTTAATCCAGCAAGTGTGTGTGTGTGTGTGTGTGTGTGTGTGTGTGTGTGTGTTTTGGGGGGGAATTCCATGCATAGAAGTTGGCTTCCACTCCTGCAGTGGATACAGATAGGGGTTGCACATCTCTGTGTCGATCCACATCATGCAGTCTCAATTGGACATGCTGAATGTGTCCTTTGAGGCAGCTGGGAGTGCACAACATCATCTAAGGGCACTAGTTGTTGTTGCTGTTGTTGTTTTTGTAGGGTGCTAGGGACGCAGGTGGCGCTGTGGGTTAAACCTTGCCAATCAGAAGGTCGGTGGTTCGAATCCCTGTGATGGGGTGAGCTCCCGTTGCTCGGTCCCTGCTCCTGCCAACCTAGCAGTTCGAAAGCACGTCAAAGTGCAAGTAGATAAATAGGTACCGTTCCGGCAGGAAAGTAAACGGCATTTCCGTGCGCTGCTCTGGTTTGCCAGAAGCGGCTTAGTCATGCTGGCCACATGACCCGGAAGGTGTACGCCGGCTCCCTTGGCCAATAAAGCGAGATGAGCGCCGCAACACCAGAGTCGGCCACGACTGGACCTAATGGTCAGGGGTTCCTTTAGCTTTAGCCGCATCTGGCCTGTTTAATATCACAACACATGAGTACACAACACTCAACGTAGATAGCATTCTTATATTTATTGGTGATGGGTTCCAGAGAAGCTCAGAATGGCAAAGAAACATGGCCACAGTCATACAGGTATGCAGGCAATACATTCAGATTGCCAGGCCACAGACTGAGTGGGACACTGTGTGTTAAAAGCTTTGAAAGGTGAGAGGTGGGAGAAGATTGGTGGGTGAGGCTTCTTACCTCGCCACAGCAATGTGATGGGGAAAATCAGAACACTCTTTGAGAAAGACTTCTCTTTGACTCAGAGTTCTTAAGCACAGGATGGGGAAATTTGTCTGGGATCACATTCTTATCATGATTCTAAATCGGACAGGGCCTTCATTTTTAAGAGTATACAGGCAGATTTTCTCATCCAGACTGGAACATTCACTTTATCACAGCAATCTATATATGTACATGTTCCCAAATGTTCCCTCTCTGCCCCCCCCCCCATATGTATGTCAAGTTGACCGCCTCATTGTCTGCCACAGAATTCTATGACTTGCACAGGTCATGTTCTAGGATATACTCTCTGTTCAAACAAGGTGCTGGCCTGCTCTGCTGACATGGTGACTTGAGAGAGGTTCTCAACAAAGACAGTCTTCTGGGGTTGCCCATTGTGAAATGGTGGTAGGAGCCACAAAGTTCCTTTTTTATGCAGAGCTATCTCCAGAGAGTAGCACTGGTTGATTTCTCCACAGCCCAGTGCCAATTGATTTGCAGGGTTCCATCTTGCCCCTACTGAAGCTGCAGGGTTCAGTCATCATAAAGTTTGGGGTGTGGAGCTTGGTCTCATCAGTATGCTGATGTCATCCAATTCTGTATGTCCATTACATCAGAACCAGATGTAGCTTTGTTGGTGCTGAATCGAACCTGGAGGTGGGCAAGGTGGGGGCCAGTAAGCTGAAGCCGAATCCCAGTAAGATGGAAACACTGTTGACGGGTGGTTCTTGCATCAGGAAACACACTATTCAACCTGTTGTGGATGGAGTCCTTATTCAACATCTTTATCAACGACTTGGATGATGGACTCAAGGGCATCCTGATCAAATTTGCAGATGACACCAAACTGGGAGGGGTGGCTAACACCCCAGAGGACAGGATCACACTTCAAAACGACCTTGACAGATTAGAGAACTGGGCCAAAACAAACAAGATGAACTTTAACAGGGAGAAATGTAAAGTATTGCACTTGGGCAAAAAAAATGAGAGGCACAAATACAAGATGGGGGACACCTGGCTTGAGAGCAGTACATGTGAAAAGGATCTAGGAGTCTTGGTTGACCACAAACTTGACATGAGCCAACAGTGTGACGCGGCAGCTAAAAAAGCCAATGCAATTCTGGGCTGCATCAATAGGAGTATAGCATCTAGATCAAGGGAAGTAATAGTGCCACTGTATTCTGCTCTGGTCAGACCTCACCTGGAGTACTGTGTCCAGTTCTGGGCACCACAGTTCAAGAAGGACACTGACAAACTGGAACGTGTCCAGAGGAGGGCCACCAAAATGGTCAAAGGGCTGGAAACGATGCCTTATGAGGAACGGCTAAGGGAGCTGGGCATGTTTAGCCTGGAGAAGAGGAGGTTAAGGGGTGATATGATAGGCATGTTCAAATATATAAAAGGATGTCATATAGAGGAGGGAGAAAGGTTGTTTTCTGCTGCTCCAGAGAAGCGGACACGGAGCAATGGATCCAAACTACAAGAAAGAAGATTCCACCTAAACATTAGGAAGAACTTCCTGACAGTAAGAGCTGTTCGACAGTGGAATTTGCTGCCAAGGAGTGTGGTGGAGTCTCCTTCTTTGGAGGTCTTTAAGCAGAGGCTTGACAACCATATGTCAGGAGTGCTCTGATGGTGTTTCCTGCTTGGCAGGGGGTTGGACTCGATGGCCCTTGTGGTCTATTCCAACTCTATGATTCTATGATTCTATGAGCCATGTGCCTCCTAAAGTACCATGTGCATAGCCTGATTATTCTCCTTGATCTGTGTTTGTCGTTAGGGAGCCAGGTGGCCTCTGTGCCTAGGAGACCTTTTTCTAGCTAAGTCTGCTTTGTCAGCTTTGGCCTTTTCTGGGATAGCCTGGCCACAGTTTTGATTCTCCACTAACCTCTCATCCTGACTACTGTAATACACTCTGTATGGGGCTGCCCTTGAAAATAGCCAGTAAACTGCAGCTAGAGCTGAATACTGACACCTCAGTGAATAGTCACATAACACTAGTTTTGTGGAATCAGCATTACCTGCCCATATATTACCAGTCCCAAGTTAAGGTTCTTATGGCGATATATAAAGCCTGAATCACTTGGGAGCTGAATATCTGAGAGAACACATCTGCAAATACCAACCTGTCTGGGCTATTATATCAGCACTCCCAGCAAATGTTTTTCACTGTATGAGAACCCAAGATGGGGCCTTCTCGGTGGTGGCACCCCATTTAATGGAACTTCCCCTAGTGGCATGGATGAGCCTTTGTCACTACCTAAAGAAGTTTTTATCCACATAGACCTATGGTAGATCTAGTTGGCTGTTATTTATGGATTTTAAAGCTTTGATGCTGCCCTATTCTGTAGGTTTTATGGTATTCTTATATTATTTGGTGTTTTATTCCATTTCATAATTTCTATTGCACCTGTTCAAAATGTATCATTTATATTGACATTGTTTATTATTGTTGGTTTTTTTGAAACCCTTTGGGGATCATTTTCCTTTATGAAAAGTGGTATACAATTGCTTGTATAAATAAATTAAAATAACAATTTGGGTAACTTCTTTTGGTGAGGTGCATCACTTAGTGGGCTGCCTGCATATTTGCCTCCAAGAGATGGGCGGCAGTTTGTAAGAGTTACAGTGATAAATATTTAGTGGAAATTTTAGCTTTGAACACCCAGCTGAGGTGAGAAGCTTTCTTTAAAGATCAACTTACATCCTCAGTTGTCCTCTTACTTTCCCCATTGACATTAGATATGATTTACAGCTGTGCAAAGTGAGTTTTTGAGTAAGACCCCTCCTCTCCCAATCTGCTACATAGATCATTCTTACTTGATAAATGAGCCTCAATTAGTCTAAAGCATTTGCTGAAGATCAGTGCATGTGGGGGTTCTAGAATTCTAAGTTTGTAGACCCAGAAGCAAGATTGCTGTATTTTTTATTTTTTATTTTAAATCACCCTGCTCAGATTCATTAGGTGGGAAAGCCAGTATTGGCTTTCATGGCATAAGTTAAGCTGCTTATGTATACAATGCTGGCAGCAATATGGATGGAAAAAGCATGTGTTGAATACATCTCGAGTGTCTTGGGTCTCTGAAGGTCACTCTGCTAAAGTAATATATAGTGCCAGTATTGGTGGCTCAAGGTCAAGTCAGCTTGCTTTTCATAATGCATAAACCTGAAGCTCTCTCAGACACCAATCATCTGACCTAAAACCTTGGAACAAATATTTTACTAAGTAAATCAGTGAGCATGCTGGCATTTCTATTAACCTTCAATGCACTGGTGACAGGAAATGAATAATGATAAATAATAACTCAGGCCTGTAAATCATACTTAACATCACAGGCAGGAAAGGGGGGAAATTCTGGTAGGCTACCATCTGTTAAGAGTAGAGCTGGAAGAGCTTGCTTGGAGAAAACAAAGGGGAACGCACTTGCCCCTTTCCCCAAAGGCTTCCCAAGGTGCCCTTAATAATACAGTGAAAGGAAACATTGATTTGAAAATATAGGTTTCCTAAACCAGACCGAGGTAGGTTATGTAGGGGACCTTCATGTGAGGCGGTGAGATTGTTTTCAGTCCCTAGTCAGCAACTTATTTTACTAGGTGTCATATCTGTGACAGGGCAGGAGCCAAAGGGCCAGCAAAACAAGGCTGTACCTATGGACACACTCCCATATGAAGTATGGCAGAGGCAAAAGGCTCCTGAATCCCTCTTTGTCACTATGAACACAGCAAAGGATTTAGCAGAGCCCTCCTCTTATGATGAAGTTTAGCTGTTCCCTTCCATTCCACTTGTCCGTGGATATGAACAGCTGAGACACGCTGCCATTGTCTCCTGCTGTTTAGGGAGAAAGGACTGAGAGCCCTTTGCCTTACTTGGAGGAAAGTGGCTGGAGTACAGTTGTCCTTGAGACTGGGGGCGATGCTGGTGGATATTGTGTCATTAATTGTTGATGGTTGCATTTTTAATTTCTTGCTTTTCTGTGTGTTACCTGTTGCCTGAGACAAAAAATAAATCCAACAGATTTATTTTATGGTAACATATGCCTTGTATTTTATTTCTTGTCCCAAATGAGTATGCAAGCATCGTTCCCTGGGGCCCAATTCATATGGGGGCCCAGTCCTTGCAGCACAGTTACTGCCAGGGCCCTGAATGGTGAATGCATGGTTACTTCTATGTGGGAAACAAGGTATGTGTAGATATGAACCCTGCACCTCACTTTTGCTATTCTCTGAAACTATCCCAGAAGTTGGAATGGAAGCACTTAGTCCTTTTTTATAGAAGTTTTATTTATCTGTTTATATGATCATGGATAGCCTGCATCATCAGCCCTAGAAAGGGCTCTCAGAGTAGCCAACAGAGCATAAGAAAACACCAAATCACGCTAAGAGTAAAATGAACAGTATCAAATGAAGCACAAAACTAATTCCACTGCAGCACACATGGCAGCAGCCACAGATGACGACAACCTTCAAAAACGAGAAAGTGCATTAGAGGGAAAATGTGTGCCTAAACAAAGCTGTTTTCACTTGTCACCTATATCCACACAGCGAGGAAGGCCTGCCAAAGTTCCTGGAGCAATGTATTCCATTTCCTATGTACTGCCATAGAGAAGGCCTGGTCCTGTGGCCCTATCCTGCACATCTTCGCAAGCAGCAGGGCCACTTCTGATTATCACAGTGTACAGGAAGAGAGCGGTCTATAGCTCAGTAGTACAACACCTGCTTTCCATGCTGAAGGTACTAGGTTCAGTCTTCAGCATTTCCAGGTAGAGACTCCTGCCTGAAATCCTTTTGAGCCTCTGCCAGTCAGTGTAGAAAATACTCTGCTAGATGGACCATTGCTCTGATAAGGCAGCTTTCTGTGTTCCTATGTGCAGAAGGAAAGGGTCCTTCAGATCACTTAGTCCCAAACTGTTAGGGCTTCAAATGTGATAACCATCATTTTGAACTGGAACCAGGAGCCAGTGCAATTGAGATAAAACTTGTTACTTGGTCAGGTTCCTGTGAGTAGCTTTGTCACTGCATCCTGCACCTGCTGAAGCTCCTGGACATGATTTCAAGGACAGCCCCACATAGAGCCATTGCAGTAATCTTATTTTGAAGTGGCCAGGGTATGTATAACTCTGGCAAGATCAGCTCTGTCTGTAAAAGATTGTGGTTGGGACATCAGATGCTCTTGGCCACCACCACAACAACCTGCTTATCCAGGAGCAAAACTATAGCCAGAAAAAAAAAACAACTCCCAAACTATAAGTCTATTACTTCTGGGGGAGTACAGTGCTGTCCACAGCTGTAGTGAATGGGATGAGCCTCTGGCTCTTGTGGACATAATTCCAAATGTTTCTCTTGCAATCCTGTTGCTTTTAAAACAAAGCCTTAAGGTGACTCACTCTTTCTATAGCTACCTTCAGATGTATGCTTCTTGGGGTTTGAAGCTGTGTGATACGTTGCTTAGTGTTACTCTAGTCTAGAGAACAGTATCCAAAATCTAGAATGAAAACTACTAAAAAAATTATGCAGATTACCAAGTTCTCCCTAGAAAGCTGAAAGAACTCACTGAGTGTCTTAAAAGGATGCAGATTTCAGTTGCTTCATGTTAGATGATTACCTGCATAAGTAATCTTATTTGAGAACTGTTCTTTGCTGGAATTGTTCTGTATGGTTCAATTCATAGATTGCCCCCTCAGTACTAATACTGCAAGAGGATATTTGTGCCATGTGGCAAACTCCAGTAGTAGCAGACCAGTAAACCTTATATCTATCAGTGGAAATGCCAAACTACCTGGATCTAATCTGGATAATCAGTGAACCATTGCATCCTTTGGCTTGGGAATAATGTGTGGTCCCCCCCCCCTTTTCTTTTTTACCGTCTAGACCTCTCTTCAGCTGTGATTATTTTTGACTACACGATCTGAATAGACTGTAAGAATCTGACTCCATCGCATTGCCCTGATAATATCTCTCTTGTTCTTTAATTATCTCCTATAGTATCTTGAGTTACTTGCAAGATTGACACATCCAACTAGCCACACTGGTGAGTCTCTCTATCTATTGATCGATCAATTGATCTAATTTTACCCTTGGTTCAAAAAGCTCAGAGTGGTGTACATATACATATTGTTATTTTTTGTATCCTGCTGCTAAACACAGAGATGGTTCTTACCAAAAAAAAGAAGAAGACAAAGAGCAAACATATAAATATTGCTTTGACTCTTCTTTGTATTTTACAGACAACATATTTGCATGGAAATAACTTCCATTTATTTCAATGGGACTTTCTTGCAAGTTAGTGTGCCACCACTTATGATTCCACCCTTTGGGACTGGAGGTGGTTTCTCTAGAACCTATAATTATAAAGGAAAAAATAAAACAGTAAAAGGAAAATGAAGACACTGGTTTCCAGTTAGCAAGAAGAAATATATTGCAAAAATAGATGTATTCTCTTTTGTCAGGTGCAATAGTCTGGTCTGAGCCTAGCCAAAGGCTACATTAGCTCTTCAGCTCCTTGACTGTAGAAGTGGTACCAGGAACAAGAGGAGCAGTAGTCCAGGAAAGGGTATGGAGAATGGCCTCCCTCGGTGATCAGACTCATTATTCCCCAACAGCGGAGTTCTATAGGAGACAGTGGCTTGGGATTTGTTCTCTGGGAAAATCACCTAGTATGAGGAGTATTCTCGCCTTCATTTTTAGCAGCTTGGTTTCAGCTGCCTGAAACTATCTTCTCTGACTGGTGACTCCACCGATGTGAGAAGTAGGGAACTGGTGCCCAACCAGCAAGGTTCTTGGTTCAAACCCCATTGCACCTGATGAAAATGTGCCTAACAGTTATGTCAAGGACAGGGATCCTGCAGCCCTGCAGATGTTGCTGGAGCCCAACTTCCATAATGCCTGACTTTTGGCCATGCTAGATGGGGCTCATGGGAGGGGGATTCCATCAACATCTGGACTACTATAGATGTAAAGAACAACATAGCTTTAAGCAATGGATGTGCACAACTGAAATCTGAAAATGTTTGCCTTGTTTTGTTTCATGCTTATGTGCTAACATAAGCTTCCCCGTCCCATAATATACTACCAACATAACATAATATGTCCATTATTATGTTGGATCACGTATTATAAGAATCCCGGCTTCTGTCTTAATAGAGGGCAGACTATGGAGCCTAACAGTTATCTGCATGCACATGTATACCTGTGTATGTGTGTGTGTTGTATCTTATTAATATGCATGTGTAATATAATACTAATCTCAATATTTTGATGTTATGTGGTTAGGTGCTGCATTAATTTCTCTACGTTTTGTTATTGTTCCTCTGTTGAAAAAGAAAAGAAAAAGAAAGATGAATCTTAACCTGAATGAACTGGCAGATTAGCTGATTTATTTTATCCATTGCCTAGACCTGGTCCTCCCCAGAGAAAGCCTTTCCAATTAAGCAAAAATAAGCCAAACTCTGTAATGTGGATTCTGATGGAGGCTAACCCTTACAAGAGACAGACAAATTAATTTTCAAGACTTTAACATGTAGTCTGTAGCCAGTTCCTAAACAGAAAGCTCAGCGTTTTATCCCTTTAATCTCTACCCTCCACTTTTTCAAATACAAATTAAATCATTTAACAATGATTTAATAAGCACTAAAAAGTGTAATGAACCGGGTAATGAATAGGCGCTCGTATTTTATTTTCCCACTTTGTGCACAAACTACTGTGCAGTCCTCCTTGTACGTTTCATTGGAGCTTCCAGAGGAGAACATCCCATCGGGTTAGGCCCTTTCTCCTTTATTTTGCACATTCCTGATTCATCTAAGCCTCAAAAGAATAATCACGAGAACAGGTGAAAACCCCCACACTCATATGGACTGAAATTTTGTCTCGGGAGAAGAATGGTGTGGCCATCAAAAATAAAGGCAAAGCACAACATTGGAAGGGATACCGCACTGAGATGTTCCCTTACAAACTACTTGTACCTTCTCCCACCCTTAAAAATCGTTGTGGGGTTGAAGCTGGCCTTCAAGTGTAGAGTAGTGTTCTGAACATACACATCAAATTTCACTCTATTATGTCATTATTCCTGACTCCCTTGAAACCAGATCTGGTTTGCGTAGGTGTGAAGTGTAACTAGGGTCCCTTGCACCCTCGGCTGGAGCGGTGACAATTTCACCCTGGCCCTTTGCCAGGGTTGGGGTCGCTGCAGCTTGTAAATGGCCTTGGTCCCGTCTCCATCCCGCCCCCATCGTTCAGCCCGGACACTGAGATCCAGTGCTGAGGGCCTTGTAGCGGTTCCCTCATTGTGAGGTTACAGGGAACAAGGCAGAGGGCCTTCTCGGTAGTGGCACCAGCCGCCCTGTGGAACACCCTCCCATCAGATGTCAAGGAAATAAGCAGCTATCCTATTTTTTAAAGGCATCTGAAGGCAGCCCTGTTTAGGGAAATTTTTAATATTTAATGCTGTACTGTTTTTAACACTCAATTGGGAGCCGTCCAGAGTGGCTGGGGAAACTCAGCCAGATGGGTGGGGTATAAATAATAAATTGTTGTTGTTGTTCTTCCCACCTCTGCGCGGAGTGATGGTGTGATCACTCAGGAGTGATGGCGATTTCACCCATAGTATACTGCCAGATGAAGGCGCCATTGCACTCTGGCCCTCAATATATCACCCAGGCCTACAGTGAAAGATGAGGAATGTGATCTTGGGGGTCACAGTGGATAACGTTGGAACCATAATGCAGCAGCTGTGAGAAAAGGCAAATTCCATGTTACAACTAATAATAATCTGGTGCAACCACATTTAGAATATTATGTACCATTCTGATCACCTCACCTTAAAAATGGATGTTGTGGAGTTGGTAAAGGCGCAGAAAGGAGCAACTGAAATAATCAGAATAATGGAACAACTATATTCTGAGGAAAGGTAGCAGCATCTTAGCCTTTTTAGTTTTGGGGGCTACGGTGACTAAGTGGGGACATAACGGAGGCGAGTAAAATTATGTGTAGCGTTTAGAAAGTAGTGGAAAGTTCCAACTGATCAGGATCACATTCCGAACATTATGACACCACAATGTCATATAGCCAATCAGATTTAGCAATGTCCTGATGTCACTGAGGACAAATGAAGCCCATACAGAGAGGGCAACATTTCCTATACCGGTCACATGACTATCCCTAGCTTAAATAGGACTGATTCTGAGAACTGAGTTACTTCTCAATCCTTTCATAATGATGCCTGAAAACTTATCCACCATCTTGGCTTAGCTCCTCATACCAGATGGTCCATCTCAGAGAAGTAAACGATAATGTTGTTCTTATTGGCTATCTAAGCAGCAGCAGCAACAAAACTTAACCAAAGTTTTAGTGTGTATAAGTGTGCTGGTTTACACATTTGCTTCCCAAATATCATACTTATCTGCATAATATAATGTGTGATCCAAGCATTACACACAAAGGTACTATGCACACTATCCTTTGGGCTGTTTTTTTTAAAAAGACTTTAGTGTTAACCAAGATGAATCTACAGATTAATTAAAATTAAACAGTGGGTATTCATTTTGTGGTACAGTCAATGATGAATAGCTCTGAAACCCACGTCACAAATGAATAAATGGTTCTTCATCTATTCCATGTGACTTTATAGACAACTTGATATATTGTAGCCATAGATGTCTCAATGAATGTAATCACTTGATCATAATAGATCATATTGCATTAGGATATGACCGGAGATGTAATTTACTATCCAAAGTGTGAGGTATTAGCACTGCTGAAATAATCTCTACATGGAACAAAGCACTTTGAATTCATTACGCGCAGGCTTTGGACTTTAAAACGTTAATAATATTGTAAACTAAAGGTACACTTTGTGTACCATAAATCTAAGTGTCTGTTCATCCTTTGCGCTCAATAAATATACTTCTCATCAACTTTTAATTATGCTGTTTACATTATTCTGTCCTGAAGAGGATAACGCTCAGTAAATCACTTACTTCTAGTGTATACTGCAGCATAAGTTTAGTTAATTAAACCATATATTTTATTAGTTCTTGCACTTCCATCTTGCAAAAGTATACACTGCTCTTCTGGGGGGGGGGGGTGGAAATAGGGAGGTCTTTATTTATGTTAGAGTCAGTGCCAGAGAAACTGTATGCAGCACAGTTTTTTTCTTAATATTTTACAGTAATGATGGGCTACTCTCAGCCAACAGATGGCACCAGAGAGCAAGAAAGCAAATCATAGGGGAACCAACAACCTTAGAGGTTTCTGCATAGGACAGGGTCCCATTACTGTTGGAGGATGGCTGGATTTGGAAGCCATTTCCATTTCCAGCTACTTAGTGTCACAATTCTCACTGGCGGGAGTGGGGGTGGGAATGATTGAAAGTGGCTTCATGACACGTTAAGATTCAAATGTTACTTTTAAGCCCATAATCTGACCATTCTGATTAGCTACATTTATGAGTAGAGATGTGGCCAGCCATATCATTAAGGGGAGTGAGACGGCCACCTCAGGCAGAAGATCCCGGGGTGCTGGAGGACAGAGCTATGCCCTGCATTCCCTAAACCAGTGTTTCTCAACCTGTTTCCGAACATGGACCCTTCCCACCTTGTTTTCTTCCTGTGCTGCCCCCCCCCATCCTACTGCTAGAAAGGTCATCTTTCTAGTGCAACACCCTGCAATGTAGGAAACTCAGCTAAAGCATCTATGACAGTTGACCATCCAACCTCTGGTTAGAAACCTCCAAGGATAAAACACTACAGTCCCACATACCCTTGCATGGGAGTAAGGCCCACTGAGCTCAGTGTGGGTTTCTTCTGAGTAGACACTTAGTTATTTACTAGATGCAAGACAGCAGCAGCAGTGGGCCCTGCTCCTCTAGGCTCTGGGATGGATTGCACCCTGCGCCTTGAGGAGCTGGCCGATGCTGCCAATGAGCCCTGTTGGGACTTTTCATAGAATCATAGAGTTGGACGGCACCCTGAGGGTCATCTAGTCCAGCCCCCTGCAGTGCAGGAATTGGGGGTGTTCTAAATACTGGTGCATAACTGCATTCCGATCTGTACATCAGTTTGACAGGTGCAGATCAGGTGAGTATATATATTTCTCAAATACTGAATTCCTCACAATATATAAGCAGAACAATTCTGGCCCAGCCTTCATGATTTTGCATATTAATAAGGAAATTTGGCATTTTCCAGAATGTGGTATCCCTTCAGAGATTAGTCTTTTCCCTCTACTTATAGGTGAATTGACCCCCCACCCTGTACACTGAAAAAAGTGCTCATCCGCTTATAAGATCTATGTAGACCATTGTGAAGCGATTGAAAGACATTCTCCCGTAATCAGAATAAAAGTTGTGTGGCTTCTCAAGAAGACAATCTATTTACCAGATGTTTTCCATGTCAAAGCATCCCCTTGGGGCTGGTTTTGCCCACCCCCCACCACTTAGTGAGGGTATTCCAAATACATTAACTCCACCCCTCCATTGTCCTCCATGAAATGTATTAGGCCAGGTATATTGCCAGTGATGCAGTGTTTTTAATTTTTTTTCCTCCTGATTCTCAGCAGATACAATGTGGAAATTATTTCCCTGCCATAATATATTCCAGTTTCTGGCTCCCAGCACTTAACCAGTGTCTTATTCCCAGGCTATACTAACACCAGATGGACTGGTAGGCCTGGTATTTAATAGGCTATCATATATGTTTGAAACTAGGCCGTTCCAGGAACTCTGGGCAGTTGGCCCCAGTCCCTCAAACTGAGCCCCAGTCCTGTTATTTAACAACAGGATCTTTTTAAAAGTGAGTAACCTGATGTAACAGTAGCCCAAGGATTTGAGGATTCTGCAAAGTTGCTTTAATGTAATTCTGTGTCACTGGTAGCCCACGGTTATAGAAATCTCTTGTGCGATATTGTCCCCACTTCCTGCAGGTGGACAGTTGTTGGGCTCTATCTCTGTTGTTAAAGAGAGAATGACCTCAGGGGAAGAAGAGGGGTGAGTGGCAGAGACAGTGGGATTTGCCATCTAGACCAGATTTGCATGGTGCGGTTCAAAGAAGGATTCTTAACTAAGTCACATTGTTTCCCTGTCAAAGAGAGAAGCATAAATTTATCCAATGTTCTGTTGTCCTGTTCTATGGTCACCCATTATTCATCTTCCCCATTAATAAGAAAGTAGATGCATTGACATCAGTTTGATCCAATGAGTTCCCACAAAGATACATTATTTCAGGAAACCACTTTTAATATCTAATTTGGCTTCCTGGACCGCAAGGTTAAAGTTACTTTCCTGAAATTTGTGTAGGTTATTTGGGATCCAAACACCTAGTTATTTAATAATCTTATGGCAAGGGGCTGCCCGATGGGCCACTTGTTCCTTGATGACTTCTGGGACCAATGTGAACGTAGAACGTAGACTATTTCTGATTTATGATAGCCGAGAGATAGACCTGCCACTTTACCGTTGGCCTCAAATCAATTTGTGCATTGGATTTGCACATTGAACACGATGGATTGAATAAAACAGTTGTTTTTAGTTGTGATTTTCCTCTGGTGTGCTTAACTTTATATGTGTGTGTATATATGTAATGTTATTGAGTTATTAAGTATATTGCTAGCTTGTGCATTTACATTGGTACCTCGGGTTACAGACGCTTCAGGTTACAGACTCCGCTAACCCAGAAATAGCACCTCGAGTTAAGAACTTTGCTTCAGGATGAGAACAGAAATCACGCGACAGCGGCAGGGGGAGGCCCCATTAGCTAAAGTGGTACCTCAGGTTAAGAACAGTTTCACGTTAAGAACGGACCTCCAGAACGAATTAAGTTCTTAACCTGAGGTACCACTGTAATTTGAACAGAGGTGGCAACACTTTAAGAGTAGATGGCTACATTCCCTTGGAGTAAAGTGGCCAGGGTGGTGGATGGGGCCACAGCAAAAAGTGCGTGTGATGCCCCTTCTTTCCTCCTCCCCATCCACCCATGGGAAAATAAAACTGCTAGCACTTTTGCAAAGCTAAGCAGGGTCCAGTAAGGTTTTAAATTGGACGGGGGACCCCGTGTTGAGATTTCCTACATTGTAGAGGGTTGAACCTAGATGGCTCTTGGGGTCCCTTCTAACTCTACAGTTATATGTTCTGATTCTATGAAACATTCTTTCTGCCTCCTTCCCAGATGTACGAGGAAGTGGGGTGTTGTATATAGTCCTTGGGCTGGAGGTTGCTCTCCTGTGAATTACAGAATGAATTTGGGCAGGATAAGTCTCCAGCTTGAGGTTACATGAATGATGGTGTTTGCCTGCTGTTTCTCCCCGTCAACTAGTTCTTTGGTTCACCGAGGAAGTTGTGTATTTTTGGCATACCCATGTTTGTCAGAAACTGTTTATTCACTCTGCATGTGCATTTGTTGTTGAGATGAAGGAAGGCATCTCTGGATTTTTATTTATTTTTTGGTAGCATGACTTAAAAGGAAAAGCACCGCATAAGCAAATTGGCAGTTTGTTAAACATAATATACCCCACTTCTAAAATAACTGCTACAGAAATCTGGTTGCTTTTTCCAGTTCCCTTTTAAAATTAATGCACCAGTTCTGTTTTAATATTCTTCTTAAGCCACAAAAGGACACAGGAAGGCATGGGTGCTTCAAAACAGTGAGGCCGCTTATTCTCTCTTTGAGATGGTTAAGAGCCCTACACATTTTTCCTCTCCCCTCCCTCCCTCTCCCCCATTGTGTGTTATTGATGGAGTGTACACTTCTCTAACCCCACCGCTCAGTACTTAATACAAAAGTGGCCCGGAGCTCTGAACCTATATGCTTTGACTTTAAACACAAGCAGCAAAACTAAAGCTCACTGAAAACAATGACATTTATTCATATTATTATCACCAGACAGAGGGGTCACAGAGAAAGAAAGTGCTTTCTCTTTTAACTGCAGAAGGAGCGGGGGAGGCCCCCTGGAGGTAGATGTAGCTTCTGTAATGGAACCCACCTGACGGAAACTGTTCTATGATACTTGCCAGCCGAAGAGCACCTATAGCTTTTACTTGGGGTGGGGCGGGGGGGAAGGAGCATGTGGCCGTATGATTATGAATTGACGGCTGTGAGCTGAATTAAGCAGCAAGTAGCAATGTTCCATTTAAAAGACACTGCATGCACCCCTTCCCCAGATAGCCTCATTCTTTGCTTCTTTCTTTTTACAAGTCTCCAAACAGGCTTTAAAAGTGCTTCCGAGTCAGTACTGCTTGAAGTTAATTAAAAGGCATTCAGCAGTGTGATGCGTTTACACAGGGTGGCTGGGATTACTCAGATGTTGCAGGACGCCTCTCTGTTAATGGCTGATGTAGCGATAGTGGTAATGCTTCTGATAGCGATGGCTAGACCATGGATGGCTGGCCAACATCTGTAGGGGCAACATTTCTCAGGAAATAGCGGGAGGGAGGAGGTTGTATCATCTTACGTTCTTGAAGAGCCTCAGATTTGGAGCGAGTGGGGTTTGCTTCACTCAGAGTCCTCCTCTATTCCTTACCCAGCAGCAGTGGGGAACAGCCACCCAATTATTTCGTTTGCAGGAAATTTGTAGGGGCCCCTGACAAGACATTTTGGACTGCCATGATTATGAAGGGCAGCTGCCCCAATTCAGCCAGTAGTTTCTTTGGGGTTTGGTGCAGGATCTCTGAGGCACCCCTTGTTCTTCCCATTTGAGAGCTGTGGTGCGCGCACGCACACACACACACACACACACACACACACACACACACACACTGTATTTGTGTTCCATACAAAGACTTTAACAAGATAGATAACATTTAAAGGAGACGTGGCTAAACTGTGGCTGCCCAGATGTTGCTGAACTACAATTTTTGTCATATCTAGCCTTTGGCCATGCTGGATGGGAATTAACCACCCCTGATTTAAAGTGGGCAATATCTTTGATTCTTACAAGTTGTTTTTAGTGAAACAGTTTTTTCCCCTCTTGACTGGAAACTTGTACAACTGCTAGATCAAAAGGATATCAAAATGGATTCCAGTTTGTGGGCCCATTGACCACCCCTGATCCATACCATTGAAAAGAAGCAACTCATTTGCTGAGAGCAGAAACAAGCTGGGTCAAAGGGTATATATAGGCAGACTGAGCTACGAGGAGGACTTTGAGCCTAAGGAAGACCCTACATGCAATTGCGATGAGTACTTCCCATAGAATCTCTTCAACTGAGACTCCTCACATAATACAGGAGAGGCGGGGTGATTAATATGTTGAAAATTATCATTTGTCTGGTGAGCGAAGTTTGAAACACCAGTCCCCTGATAGGATTTTTGAAAATGTGTTTCTTAAGTATCTTTGGTAGTAGAACACAAACATTGTTTTCAAATTCAGTATGCTTTTAATAATAATAATAATAATAATAATAATAATAATAATAATATCCAGATTATTGAAAGAGCACTCTCTGGAACATTATAAGAAACACATTCTAAGTGTCCTTTATTATTATAACCAAATTATAAGGGTTTTCAACAAAAAAAGTAGTTAAAAAAGAAGTTTGTCTTGGGTAACTGAAGATGCTTGTAAAAACAGATAGTCTGAATATGGAGGCAATTCTCTACACTGATAATCACTCCTCACCCGAAACTGTCAAGGAATTCAGCCCACAAAAATGGAACAATGTCGCAATTGCCACTTGTAAATGACTTAAGACAGCAAACTGAAAGACTTTGAAATCCTTCATGCTGTGTAATGGCCTACATGCTGTAATTCCAAATGATTCAGGATACCACAGTTCATGTTACAGAAGATTCACAGCTCTTCAAGTTTTACAAATATAGGCCAATGTCAACAAAAAGACCATCTGTTTCAAAGTGATGTCCAACATCATCCGACATCTTTATCTGAAACGCTTACAGACTTCTGCATATTCTGCAACCAAAAGCAGGCAAACGAAGGTGGGAATGAATTGAAATATTATGTTAAACACAACCCACCAGACACATGTTTTTTTGGGGGGATGACAAATAAATTTCTCTGGCTTTTAAGACTACTGGCAAAGGAAATAATTCCTCCAATAATTTATGATCATCAGGGATGTGGAAAACCTCTCTTTATTTCAAAGGAGTTTCACATTTTTCTGCCTTACAGTCTTAGATATCTGCAGAAACTGTGGACACTGGAAACAGCATCTAAATTTGTTGCTTTCATGTAATATACATATGGAAGCACATTAGTTCTTAAACCTCCAGCTAGTCTGTGTAACGGTTTGCACATCCAGCTGTTGTTTATTTTTCCCAATGGCAGCTGCATAGGATAGGTGAGTTAGATATCTCTGTTCATACAGCAATCTTAAAATATCTACATCAGACAATGGGTTTGTGGGTTACAAAAACTCTTTGTTTTGTATTACTTGGTGTTCACATTTATTCCTATCGGAAAGAGATGATATAATCAAGATAGATTATACTAGCTATTCTAGTTGATTACAGATCTCTAAAGTTAATTGGTAATGTCATTTTGAGCATACCACCCACGCTAGAACAATAAGGCCATCTTCTGGAGGCAACATAAGACCTTTTTATGTGGGCAAGAGTACTATTTTTTTTTTTTTAAGAACTGGTTTCTTTCCCACTTTTATCAAAATGTATTTGATTCAAATACAGTCAAACAGAAGATCAAACAGTTACAATGACGAAGAATTGAATGATAACTAAGAGAGGTGGCTTAATAAATAAAATGATCTCTCTCAATCAGCACCATCTCTTTTTTGTTTCTTTAAAAATCCATAATAGGCACAGTCTAGCAATAAATTAAGCATGATATATAGCACAGCTCTGTGTGTGTTTCCCCAGAAGCAAGTCCTATTAAGTTGCCACTGAGTTAAATAAGACTTTAATGGGTAAGTATGCTTAGGTGGCAGCCATTAAACCCTACCCGAAATATATTCTGCTTCATAATGGTTGTGATCTGCCCTGAGACATCAAGGAAATGGCAGGTTCTAAATGTAAAGAAACAAACAACCGATCACACTGTATGGCAAGTGGGGGGTTATGGGCTCTGCCCTGGACACTAAAGAACAAAAAATGAAAGATAATTGCTATGAACTTGGTCTGGCAGTGGTGTTTGTTTGACTTGATTGCTGTTGTTGTTTCCTTTTTAAAAAAACCCACTCCATGCTTAATACATTTTCAAATAATTCCTTAAATAAAACCATAGCAATCCCAAGTCTTAATCCATAGGAATCTCAGGCTTTTCCAACCCATTGATTCCCCTTAAAGGGTGTCTTTGATCTTGGATCCTAATGTTTTTCTGATAAATTAAATGTGCACATTACCCTAGATAGTACCATCTTTTGAGTTATACATCAACAGAGTGACTCATTCTGATGATGTATTCTATTAATACATCATCAAAGCACCTTGTAGTGCTGTTGCACTAATGACATGTTACTGTAATACATCAATGAAGTGAACTGCACTGAAGATGTATTACTTAAATGGAGATAGCCTTATATGAGCGAAGGTTGAAGAATTGAGTGCAATTTTATGCACAAGCAAAAAGCTAGCTGTCATTACAGAGGAGAAGAAATTTCCTAATAGTAATGCTGGCCCTAAATGACTACCACAGTCCACAAAGCCAAAAGCAATGAACTACTTATATTCTGCAGGACTTACTGTGGTAGCAACATTTTATGTTTGACCTCTGTCTCTACTGATATGCACTATGGTTCTCAATCAAGGAAGTCCGTCATCTCCAGCATCTGATTCCCTGCACAGCTATGAGGGTGACACTCAGTATCTTGGATAACACTGATGCAGCTGGCCAGGATGTATTATAGTCCTGTTGTGGCCTGGCCCAAGAATCTTCAGAGACTGAGTTCTCTGGTTCAGAGGAGGAGCCAGACCATCTCCCTAGTCCTTTCCAAGTAGGGCCTTCAAAGGAGTCCCTGGAAAACATTTCCCAATCAAGTCACCACTGCTCTGGCATTCACTTTCCAAAATGATCCCAAGACTGCAAAGCAAGATGTGGACTCTTGAAAACAGTCAGATGCAGCATCTGTGTGGGGCAAGGTGAGTGGAAGTGGGGGATGGAACCATGTAGACACATACCCTTGGCCAGTCTATAAGCCCTGATAGTTGTTTCTGGCTGGGACTTGGGTAACTCGCTTCCTACTCTAGCAGCAGAATTACAAGATGTGGTACTTATCTCATGCCAACAATCCCTTGGTCAGGAGCTGTCGTCCTGCCCAACTTCCTGAATCTTTTCTGTTCTAGATCGGCACCAACTCATTGCTTCAGTTTCTACCCTCTTAGCACAGCTGCCACCACCTCCCTGAGTTGACAGGATCTCTGATGCATTAGGATAACCCTGATGATGATGATGCAGATTATCAAGTGGTGGAAGGAAACTATAGTGCTTCACATTCTCTGATGAATTCACGTTTGGCTGGGTTCTTCAGTTTGACCATCCTGCCTCTAGTGTGATTATTTACCCTCCTTAACATTCTCTTCTTTTCAACCTAAATGAACACAGTGTTCATCTGGTTGATGTGTGGCAGCAGTCATTGGACTGGGAGGACTAGTTAGATTTTGGGCTTACAAGGGCAGAGGCTGGGCCAACCAATGGACAGAAGGGGTGATGGTGGTGGTGCCTAGTGGCTGTCTCAGAGTGGAATGAGCCATACAGCACAGCCCTATGCGATCCCCCCCCCCTTTCCATTATCCGCCATTGATCTCCTTCTCCTCTATTGCCTAGCTAATGCTGCCCTGATAGTGACCAGAGCAAATAAGGCAACATGGCAGCCAACTCAAGGTTCTTACCACTTGTTGCAGACAATTTAAGTCCCAGCTGGAATGAAGGATGTAGGCCAGTGCTGTATTACTGCCAGCTCAGGGGAAGTTAGTGAGCTATTACTAAGCTGAGTGGTTTGTGGCTGCCACTTTGATCTGTTGGCTTCAGTGATGGGCTGTCTTACCATTGCCCCCCAAAAAACATGGGGAAGCCATTTGGACTATTTTGGAGGTGTATGTGAAATTTACTAGTACTTGTAGGATCCAAAACTACAAGTACACAAAACTATTGCTCATTTGAGACCTGATTGCCTTTTCCCATAGAGGCTGAAATATCATTGGCCGAGTACATGGTATATATGTCTTTAGGTTTTGTATTGCACACAATGAAAACTGCTGCAGTTGTCTCCGGCTTTACTATTTTCACCTAAATATTGATATTATGTGTATATATGAAGGTATCACCTTCAATGCTGTTTGACAATACATTTTCAAACTACTCCCTGCATCCCACCCTAAAAAAACCCCTTTACTGTGACTGTTGTGTACAACAAAATTGATTATCAGATCACACAGGCACGCTGAGTATCTTGCATGCAGTAGCTAAGTGTTCTCAATTTGGTGCATGCAACTCTTGCCCTTTAGCATTGCTCTTAATGGCTTTCACTCAGCAAAGCACTCATAGTCAATATGGATCTAATTAGCATTTCTTTTCCAGATAGATCTATATTGGCCCATTAGTACTGATTTAACCTTTATGTTTCAGTCAAACAGAATCACAGAAAAATTAGAGTTTGTGATCTGCAAGAAAGGGGTGGGAACTAGCGCTTCCTCCTCTGCTTCTTAAATTTATTCACCACTTAATGCAAAATGCAACTTACAATTAAAATGGAATTATACAATATCTATCTATCTAATATATAAAGCAGTCTTATAAAGCAAAGGCTAAATAAATAAGGCAACCTCCTTTCAGCAAATAATAACCCCAGTGGAAACTTAAACCATCAGCAGAGGAAAGATGGCAAACTCCACAGTCCTGAAAACTGTTGCATTGTAACAGAGCTGCTAGAGTCTTGGAGTACAGCTAGGGCACAACTTTATTTATGGGCAGAATTTTACCAACATGTCGGTAGTGGTCTGGGTGTCCGTACCAGTTTTGGATCCAAGCGTATTCTGAGCTTTCTGTCCCAGTGACATCCTATGTTAAGTTTTAGAACTTGGCTAAGTATTCCCATTTCCAGGAATTCCACAAACTCTGCTGGGTGGTTCCCACATGCTTCCTATGCCACTGATTGCAAGCATGTCTGGCTTCATCATCTATGTGCTTCATTCCCGGGCCCCCCCCCCCCAATCCTTTCTACCAGCCACAGACAAATTGTGATAGTAACTTTACAGTGGTACCTCGGGATACATATGCTTCAGGTTACAGACGCTTCAGGTTACAGACTCCGCTAACCCAGAAATAGTACCATGGGTTAATAATAATAATAATATCTTTATTGTCATTACCCCCTCTCGGGGACAACGAAATTACTTGACTGCTCCATAAAAACACTAATTAAAACAATACAGTATAGTACAGCAAGGAAGATTAGATGACTTTCAAAGTCCAGGCTTCCCATTCAGGGCCGAGATCGCTCTGGAGAAGAAGCTGTTCTTAAGACGGCTCGTTCTTGTCTTCATCGTCCTGTATCTCTGTCCCGACGGCAGGAGCTCGAAGAGACAGTGACCAGGATGCGATGGATCTTTTACTATGTCCAGTGCCTTCCTATGGCACCTTGTGGCATAAATCTGCTCTAAGGTGGAGAGTGGGCAGCCAACAATGCTCTCTGCTGCCTTAACAACTCTGCACAACCCCCTCCTGTCCTGGGTAGTACAGCTTCCGTACCACACACATAAGCCATAAGTGAGCACGCTCTCAATGGCACAGTGATAGAAGGCAGTTTCTGCGGAAGATGGTTTTTCCTTAGAATTCTCAAAAAGTACAGTCTCTGCTGCGCCTTCTTCACAAGCCCCCTTGTGTTGACACTCTAGGACAGATCCTCTTGTAATTCAATGCCCAAAAATCTGAACATTGTTACCCTCTCCACACAGACCCCATCAATCAAAAGTGGCTGGACATTGCTCTTCTGTCTCCTGAAGTCCACCACAAGCTCCTTTGTCTTCCTTGTATTTATCAGCAAGTTGTTAGCTCTGCACCACTCTGTCAGCCGCTCCACCTCATCTCTATAATCCGTTTCACCCTCCCTTTCAGAGATGAGGCCAATCACGGTTGTGTCATCTGCAAATTTGACAACCCTATTACTAGGGTGAGCAGCATCCTTTGCTTCAGGATGAGAACAGAAATCGTGCTCTGGCGGCGCGGCGGCAGCTGGAGGCCCCATTAGCTAAAGTGGTGCTTCAGGTTAAGAACAGTTTCAGGTTAAGAATGGACCTCCGGAACGAATTAAGTAATTAAGTACCGTATAAACATTTATCTAGGTGTTGCCCAACTGACGGGGGAGGGAGGGGGGGGTAATGCCCAGCCTTGATCTATCCAGACAACATGAAAACCATTCTTCTGGGCCCCAGTTGAAGCGCCTGATTGCGGCCAAGCCAAACAAAGTTAGCCAAAGTTAACTTTGTTTCCACAAAACCTAGCTCAGTTGGTTCGAGTGTGGTGCTGATAATGCCAAGGTTTGCAGGTTCGATCCCCTTATGGTACAGCTGCATATTCCTGCATTGCAGGTGGCTGGACTAGATCTGGGGTAGGCAACCTAAGGCCTGGGGGCCGGATGCGGCCCAATTGCCTTCTCAATCTGGCCCACGGATGGTCCAGGAATCAGCGTGTTTTTACATGAGTAGACTGTGTGCTTTTATTTAAAATGCATCTCTGGGTTATTTGTGGGGCCTGCCTGGTGTTTTGACATGAGTAGAAGGTGTGCTTTTATTTAAAATGCATCACTGAGTTACTTGTGGGGCATAGGAATTTGTTCACCCCCAAAAAAAGATAGTCCGGCCCACCAAATGGTCTGAGGGCCGGTGGACTGCCCCATGGCTGAAAAAGGTTGCTGATCCCTGGACTAGATGATCCTCAGGGTCCCTTCCAACTCTCCAATTCTTTGTAAACTCTATAAATCACTTTCCTATCCCCAGCCTTCCAATTTTGTTCTCCCATTTATTGTATTGCTCAGTGGCGGAGAGAGCTACTCAAAGCATTTAGAATAATTAAAACTGCAGTATAGTAATTACAAAAGGAAAGCAAAACCCTCAAACAAATGTATTGAAAGGACCAGAAGCCTCTCAGTGGGATCCAAAATCAAATCTTAAACAGGTGATTTGAAGTTGCTGGAAGAGGCCAAAGGGGGAAAGGTGTTGAAAAGCTGTTTTGTCCAGGGTTTGTCCCCCCCACCCCCATGTTCTCTATACAGTGGTACCTCGGGTTACAGACGCTTCAGGTTAGAGACTCCGCTAACCCAGAAATAGTACCTCAGGTTAAGAACTTTGCTTCAGGATGAGAACAGAAATCGCGCAGTGGCAGCGGGAGGCCCCATTAGCTAAAGTGGTGCTTCATGTTAAGAACAGTTTCAGGTTAAGAACGGACCTCCGGAACGAATTAAGTACTTAACCCGAGGTACCAGTGTACAGGGGGGCCAGTGTAACTGGAGATAACTTGTTGCACCATTTTACTTTAATTGCCTTTAATTTAAAGCCTGCAATATTTGGCAATATAAGTTCTTAACCTGAGGTACCACTGTATTCCCTTTTTAACTGTGGCTGCTTACTGAGGCAATTAGAAGCAAACATGTAAGATGGTGAGTGGAGTTTAAGCACACCCCTACCCACACACCTGATGTCTGGATAAAATAACCCCTTGCTAAATAAGGAGGACCCACAAACACGAAAGGGAGCAAGCCCCTCTGATTTATACAATGGAAGAAATAGAAGTAATGTAACTGTAAAAAAGGAAGGAAGGGACAAATGGAAATTGGGGGGGGGGGGGAGAGAAAGTGAACAGATGGAGGGAAATGAGCTTAAGGGAAGAAGAAGGGAAGCTGAGGATAGAGAAAAAAGAAGGGGACAAGGAAGGTAACCAGACAATGGATAGACGGAAGAGAGGCTAAGAATAGAGGAAAGGCAGTAGCAGAATGCTGTGCGCTTGACAAACCCAGGAATAGTTTCCTTCCATTCTAAGGCTCATATCTCTCTTGCATTCTACCCTCTGACGCGCGCGCACACAAACACACACACACACACACACGCCCTTACCATACCTTACCTAGAGTGAGGAGCCCCATGACTTCCTGGGTCTTTGGCCAGTGTTCCACTTGGCTTGCCACCTGCTTCCACCAGCCCTGGATACAGTGCTCTGAGCCAGGATGGATTTGCTAGTCAGTGTGACTGGCAGGAAGTGAGATTTCCTGAATTCATCTGGTAGCAAATGTGGCTGAACCGGAGAGGGAGTGAATTGAGCCTTCACTGTTTAAGCCAGGGGTCAGCAAACTTTTTCAGCAGGGGGCCGGTCCACTATCCCTCAGACCTTGTGGGGGGGCTGGACTATATTTTTTGGGGAAAACAACAAATTCCTATGCCCTACAAATAACCCAGAGATGCATTTTAAATAAAAACACACATTCTACTCATGTAAAAACACCAGGCAGGCCCCACAAATAACTCAGAGGTGCATTTTAAATAAAAGGCCACATTCTACTCCTGTAAAAACACGCTGATTCTCGGACCATCCACGGGCTGGATTGAGAAGGCGATTGGGCCGCATCCGGTCGCCGGGCCTTAGTTTGCCTGCCCATGGTTTAAACAGAAATCAGACATGTAAATAAATAAAATTGTTCCCCATGACATGTGTCAGCTTTCCAGTGGGTCAAAACTCGTTGTCTACTCTTGGAAACAGTGCTGGACTTGAAGGAGCTTGGCTTGCTTCAACAATATCATTCTTATGCTCTCTCAGTCTTATATGGGTAAATATCATTTCTTTCTTAGAATGTGCTTCTAGGAGGCCCATATTCTTAAAGGGAGGGGGTATAATGGATTGCTTTAGATACCTTAGGATTCTTCATGCTACGTGACTTACTGCAAGCTAGCAAAACACGTTATCCTAATTGTATATTTCGTACAAAGTACTTTTCTCTTGCCAAGAAGAAAGTGTGAATAGCAGAAACACATTAGTTGCTCATAAACAATAAACACTCCTTTTGATTGAGTGCCATAAAACCTTCTCTAAGCTCAGGGTCTAAACTGTTACTGAGAAATGATGTGGCTGTTACAAATGGTATAGTAATTGGACATGTGCAAATGTTTGAAGGCCTGGAAAGGAGAATTTAGCCTAGGACCCTGGTTTTGTTTTCATATCCAGAACTGGAGCCTTGGACTATGTACTGGAAATCACTTCCAATTTTGTTTAGTTAGCCTAACTGTAAATGCTGTATTTTAGACTGAGTAAACATTTAATTACTGGACTTGTGTTACACAAGAGATAAAATTCCACAATATCAAATGAGCATATTAAAAGCACTACAGAAAGCACTGATTATATTTTCAATGCGCAAGACTGGTCCATCCAGTGTCAGCCCTACAATCAGGTATAGTGAGGTGACCACTCAGGATGCAGATGTGTTGTCATTAATGTCTTGCGTACACCTCTCTCCAAACCCACAGTGGGAGTGCTCTGGATAAGGAGTAAACAATAGCTTTAGTATTAATGTGGAGGCAGATTTCCATGTGACCCTGTCATGTTGTGCTAATTGATCACGAGATTTGGTTCCACTTTGACCTCCACACATTTAGTATACATGGAGTAGCACATGTCTGGATCACCCTGTCATGTTGTGAAAAGTGAGCAGTAGGCTTCTAAGCTTTGGTGTACCTTGTCTGATCTACATCCATAAGTTTATTGACCCCTAGTGACTGAATCTCATTAATTTAATTGGATTGATGAATGTATGAAATCTGTGGATATGTTTACTCACAGCTTGCAGACCAGTATTTGTGCATTCATCATCTTCACTGGCCCTCAGTGGCCTGATGACTTTACCCACAAAAGCTCAGCCACAATAAGCTTGTTACTAGTTTCTCTCAAGTACCTGAACCCAACTGCAAGTCGTCTTCTTTCATGCTAAATATTCCCAATTCCTGTATGTTGTTACACCCATCAAATGAGAGGACAACCTTTTATCCCAAGACTTTTGTTAAGTTAATAGCTGGTGATGACTCATTAATGGTCACTGAAGGATGGAATAAAATTTGCATAAATGAGCATTTATGGCTCTTACCTTTTTAGGTACCAAACACCCCACCTCCATGTTTAGGTCTGGCTGGAGATAAAGAGTTGTCATTAGGAATGTAACCAGTGCAGCAGGCAAAAGTTTGAGTTTTGTAGGTATCTAGCAAGGAGTCTCAAGGAGCCATTAGGAAATTAGGCTATTTTTGAAATAAGCATGGTTTTCCTGGTTTTGAATATATCCCTACTCCATCCCCATCTCCTGCTCAGCGTAAAGGTAAAGGGACCCCTGGCCCTTTCAGTCATGGATGACTCTGCGGTTGCGGCGCTCATCTCACTTTATTGACCGAGAGCTGGCGTACAGCTTCCGGGTCATGTGGCCAGCATGACTAAGCCGCTTCTGGCGAACCAGAGCAGCGCATGGAAACACTAGTTACCTTCCCGCCAGAGCGGTACCTATTTATCTACTTGCACTTTGATGTGCTTTCGAACTGCTATAGCTGTAAATAAACAGATACTACAAAGGCACCATAAGACTCTAGTATTCCCACCTTCCAAGGGAAAGTCTCCTCTTAGATTAATTTCTTATCCCTTGGGGAAATGTAGAACATAGTGCAAAATAGTTCATTACAGTTCATTTCAAACCATTTACTATATCAGTGGGAAATTTTGGAGCCTTCTCTTTGCTATTTTACATTAAATTGACATAAACCAGAAACAGCTAATAGCATTTGTATGTTTTAAAAATTATTTGCTGAATCGTGGATCGTGCCTTAAGCAGGTCAGTAATGTTGTTCTGCACTACTAGAATGAATCACGAAATGTAGCAATGGCCAGCAACTTGGATGGCCTTACAGAGGGGGATAGATCAATTCATGGAGGAGAATGCTATTAGCCAGGATGATTGTGTGATATCTCCAGAATTAGAGGCAGTGTGCCTCTGTATATTAGTGGCTGTTTCAGGTCCTATTTGTGAGTTCCCAACAGACATCTGGTTGGCCACTGTGAGAACAGGATGCTAGACTAGATGGGTCTATAGTCTGATCCAACAGAACATAAGGATAGTCTTATGTTCTTAGAGTATTCTCAGACTACAAATACAACCTTTTCAGAAACAAGGGGAATCCCGCTACTTTACAATCTGCCACAACTTTTCAGAGACTTTTTTTTTTAATCCCTCCCAAGAATTTGTCCCTGCTGTTTTGAGGACAGAATGATAAATCTATCAATTATCTCATTAAAAACAAAATAATGTTTAATGCTGACAGATGTCAGACCTATGAATGTGTAAATATTAATAAGCTAGTTGACACATTCCACATAAGCAAAGAAGAATCTGTATATTTCAACATTCCCTTGTGTTTTCTGAACATAAGGATGCCAAGTTCCTAAATTGATTGAGGTAGAACAGCAAAACAAAATCTTAAATGAGCTTACTTTTTTGTTTTTAAATATTACAGTATCATGAGAACACAGACTTAACGTCTTAACAAATCAAATGTTCATATATGTAAATGTTGCAAAACTTCATATGTATTTCTTTTGATTCTTTGAAAAACATTCAAAATGTGAGCCTTTTCCCTTGAAGAATTATGTCATAACAGCTACAACAAAACGTACAACAAAACGTAATACCCCCAAGCTAATAATTCATTACTGCTTTCATTTAACCCCTTGAGTCAGATGCATTCTGATACAATGGCACTGCGGAATAAAATTATTTAGTTTTGTTTATGTATATAGTTATTTGCCCAAAGTTTGCTCTGCATTGCTGGCCTCTGTGACATCCTGCCCAGCAGACCCTTTTCTGAATGTGTCCAACATCCAAACAACACTCCCAATGACGCCATTTTCTTCTGTTGGACAGCTTTCATGTTTATTAGGGAACTTGCTTCATAGCTAACCTTTGGGCTAATGTGCTGCTGTCTGAAGCTAATGCATATGCAGTGATTAATATGACTATAATCATGTAAGGATGCATATGGAACTAAATAACCAGGCTAATGAATGTGGAAGAATTAAATTTCTTGGATTTCAGTATTGCTTGGATTTCTTCGGGTTCAGCCCTTTTCTGAAGGCAAAACAAACCTTGAAATAAGATGAAAGTTTCAATCCTCGTAATATTTCAACCCTCGCAGGCAAAACTCCACATGAATCACAGTTTAAAACAGAACAGTGCGTAGAGTGCCAATATAAACCACAAAATATTTGTGGAAAACAATGCACTTGGGGGATTAAGACATTCATCTGAAAGGGAAACTGCTAAACAAGTGAAAAGTTATAGAAATTACATTAGAAGCACAGCCGTCAGCTAGAAATATAATCTATAAACAGCCATATAGACAGCACGGGGCTGCTTTAAAACTTTGCAAAGGAAGATGAAAACAAATAAAAATGAACTGAGCAAGATGGAAGGATCAGGGAGCAGGAGCAGGGGTGGGGTGTGTTTATGTGTGTAGGTGGGAGGGAATCATCCCAGGAGTTTCCCAGAACTGCTAAAAGGGCAAAGCTAAACATAATTTGCTGAAAACATGAGTTTTGATAAAGTGTGATAACCAAGAACTTAATGAAACAATATTGCAACACATTGTTGTAAGCAACATCTCCACAAGCAATTATTTTTATTTATGAAAAATAAATTTTTATTTATGAAAAATAAAAATAAGTGGCGCTGTGGGTAAAAGCCTCAGCGCCTAGGGCTTGCCGATCGAAAGGTTGGCAGTTCGAATCCCCGCGGCGGGGTGCGCTCCCGTTGCTCGGTCCCAGCGCCTGCCAACCTAGCAGTTCGAAAGCACCCCCGGGTGCAAGTAGATAAATAGGGACCGCTTACCAGCAGGAAGGTAAACGGTGTTCCGTGTGCTGCGCTGGCTCGCCAGATGCAGCTTTGTCACACTGGCCACGTGACCCGGAAGTGTCTCCGGACAGCGCTGGCCCCCGGCCTCTTGAGTGAGATGGGCGCACAACCCCAGAGTCTGTCAAGACTGGCCCGTACGGGCAGGGGTACCTTTACCTTTTTATGACTTACAAAATGTTTGCCATGATAATGATCAGTGTGTGTACGGGGGGGGGTGTCTACATTTATGAGGGGCCCTCCAACAGATCTCCTTTGTTGCAATTGTCAGGTGTCTTGAGGCTTAGACTATCAGATTTAGGGGGCAAACTTTGGATGACGCTTGGTAGAAAAGCTTAATGGTGCCTGATAAAGGCAGAAGCTCGCTCTTGGCATGTCTGAGGAAGATCCTTGCTGTGTGTGGTGCCTAAGTGTAGCATCCGATGGGTGTGCTGGTGGAGCACATAGCAAAAGTTCTCGAACCAAGCTTGAAAATATTATTGTTTGCTCTTCACTTTCACCCTAAGATTTTACTCCCCCCCCCCCCTCCCGAGACCCTGAGAAGAGGATTAAACCCTGAAACTTTAGGTCAAACTCTTTGAGGCCCAGCAACCATGGATGGAAGCCAGCCACTTGGCATCTGGGTCGTGTGGGTGCTCTTCCACTTCAGTATTGCCCCCAAATGTTTCCCTTCACTTTTTCTGGTAGTAATGGACAACAATTCACTTATATGAAAGAAATAAAAAAGCTGCATTTGGCTAAGACATCTCTTGGTTACCAGTATCTAAAGTGGCAATCCAGTTTTGCTTTCTTTCAGCTGTACCCCAGATTGCTGCCCATGTACTTTGGCCCATAAAACTCAAAGGGGCCCATTGGGAACCAAGCCGTGGTCTTTCTGCATAACCCTGGCCTGTTTCTCTTTCCTTCCTCCCTTGTGGTCTTAGTATGGGGTGGAATGTTAAGTATTCACTTGTTCATATTGTACACTAGCAGCCTTTTCGCCAGCTGTGCTTAGAAATCCTAAGAAACCCAAAACATCAGGCTGGTTTGTAATCAGTGGTTAAAATCAGTGCAGCTTTCACAGGTTCAGTCTACCATCTTGATTTAAAATGGCACCCAGTTGTATCCAAACATAGACAAAATCTCTTTGATTGCAGGAACAATCATGCAAAATTTGGTTATGATATTTTAGGAGGTGTTCAAATGCACAATGAAAAAACAACTTTCCAGAATAGGTATTAGATAGACTTAGATTTCTAAAACACCAAAAATGACTAGGTGTCATACAGTGAAGTTAATATTTTCCCATAGCATAGTGATATGCTGTTTTACCAGTTTGAGTGCTGGTTTCCTTTGTGCATTACAAGAATTTTATATGTTCATAATGGATGTTGAGAACAACCTTTGTGTGTTGTTGTGGCCAAGCATGAACTGTGAATAGTTTTTGACTCCTCCGATTTTCCTCCACAAAAAGTAGACATGTACCCTTAACACCCACTAATTAAAGTCATTGTCATAGAATAATAAACAAATATATGGCAATTTGGGTTACACGTTCAGGATAATAGCTGTCAATGGGAAAATGTCTGCTAATATTACACACAAGGAGTCCAAAACAGCACTGGAGAAAGTTACTGCACATGTAATAAATCACTTCCCAATCATTGATTGCACTTTAGTTCTGCCTGTGGATTGTTGTTGACTACATAACACTGCATATGGGAACCATTTTGATACATTTTAAAACATTTATTCGTCTACTATTAAACAGAGTGGTCCTAAGGAAATGCAGAAGCCCTCAGAGAAAGTTTGCTAGACATAACTAAAAGGTAAAGGTACCCCTGCCCGAAGGCCAGTCGTGTCCGACTCTAGGGTTGTGCGCTCATCTCACTCTAGAGGCCGGGAGCCGGCGCCGTCCGAGGACACTTCCGGGTCACGTGGCCAGCATGACGAAGCTGCTCTGGCGAGCCTGCACCAGCGCAGCACACGGAAACGCCGTTTACCTTCCCGCTATAAAGTGGTACCTATTTATCTACTTGCACTTAAGGATGCTTTCGAACTGCTAGGTGGGCAGGAGCTGGGACCGAACGGCGGGAGCTCACCCCGCCGTGGGAATTCGAACCGCCGACCATACGATCGGCAAGTCCTAGGCACTGCGGTTTTACCAACAGCGCCACCCATGTCCCAGACATAACTAAATGTCCTCAAAATAACTGATGTTTAGCATCAGCAGAAATAAAATTCTCCCTTAAATTTCACTATAGGTCAAATTGCGTGGCAATTTGTAGAATGTAGAATGAAATGTAGAATGCCTCCTGAGAAATTTATCTAGTTTTATTACTATGTGCTTCTCTCAGAATGTATCGGATGTTCCGCACAATAAGGAATCTCCAAATTCACCTGAAATTTGGCTTCAGCCAAGATTTGAGAGCAGAAATTGCCCAGTGCAGACTTGTAAACAGCTAGTCACCTAGGGTGAGTAATGGGTTAGCCAGCTGCAGTACCAGCTGCACCAGCTGTTCTAGAACAGATTACAATTTGAAGCTAATTTGCATCCATTTGGTTGGCTGAAGGCAAGGGTAAATTTGTTTTATGTTCATTTGGTCCTGCATAGATTTAATTAATGCTATACTATCTGTTCGGCAGGGTTAGGGCAGACTATATTGTAGCCATGGCATGAAGTTAATGAATTTATATTGACTAACCCATAAAATGTGTAGGATTTTTCTATCAGGATTAACATCTTTCTCTTAATAAGAAAGAAAGAAAGAGAGAAAGAGAAAGAAAGAAAGAAAGAAAGGCAGAGCATGTAACATTCCCACTAAATCACAGGACTGTACTGACAGGATTAATGAGCTACCAGATTTGGTCATTTGTGGATATATAGCCATTTTGGTTACACCACCAGCATCATTGTCACTAGAAGAAGGGTTGATAATTTTACATAGAACATATCCAGGACAGCATTGCAGATGAAAGTTATTTCACATGTAATAAATCACTTCCTAAGAATAGATTGCACTTTTGTTCTGCTTATAGATTGATGTTGACTTTGTAGCATTGCATATGGTAACCATTCAAATACACCAAATGAACGTTGTGGCCGTGTGTAGCACTTTGATTTCTTCAACATTTAAAAACCCCCTCAGACGTGTCTGCTGATGGATTACAGTCTTTCAGTATCCCATCCAGTGCTTTCAGTTGTGCCTGCTTGATGGATGCTCTTTTGCCATATGTGAAAGGAGGAAATCAATGGGGAAATGCCTGATTTGAGCAGGTTCATATGCAAGGTTTTGATCCCCTGTAATGAGCGGTTTCTTACTTGTCCATCTCCTTTTATGGATGCGAAGTGCGATGGTGGAGTAACAACAATGACTTTGACCTCTGCAGCCAACTGTCCTGTTGTGTGTCCAGTTTGTTCATTTATTTCAAACTTTATATACCACTTTCCTGCTGAACAAAGCAACTCGCCACAAGTGGAAGTACTAAAAAGTGACCCACTCTCAGCACTACTAAACACAATTTAGTTAGCGCTGATATAAATCTCAGCGGGATGGATCCAGGCTTTGGTTTCTGTGGATTGGAAAGCTCCTTCATCTGTAGAAGGCTTTTAAGCCAATGGAAAGATACCACTGGCAGATAATAGCATTTTTTTTGCTTTTGCCAACTCCAACTCCCCCTGCTGTCCCACACTATTTGGGGGCCCTCCAACCCTCTAAATCAGGGGGAATCAACAATGGTTGCCTTTCCCTTGTTGACAGGAGCGTCCTTTGAGTGAAGCACAAGTCTTGCTTCAACTTGGTGTTTCTTATTTCTTCTGAATTATATAACTACCGTATTTTTCGCCCTATAGGATGCACTTTTTCCCCTCCAAAAATGAAGGGGAAATCTGGGTGCGTCCTATGGGGCGAATGCAGGCTTTCGCTGAAGCTTGGAGAGCGAGAGGGGTCGGTGCGCACCGAACCCTCTTGCTCTCCAGCCTTCAGGAAGACATCCGCAGCCTAGGCAGCCCTGCGGGAGTTCCCGCAGGGCTGCCTAGGCTGTGGATAGCAGCCTGCTTCCCGGAGCGCCGGCCGCGCTGAAAGCAGAGCGCCCGGCGCGCCAGGGCATACATCTGCAGCATGGGGAGTCCCGCAGGAGTTCCTGCAGGGCTCCCTATGCTGCGGATAGCAGCCTGCCGCCCGGGGTGCCCTGAAGCATCGGCCAGCCCCACAAGCTTAGGGGACAGCGGGGAGGCGCAGCGCCGCCATCCCGCTGTTCCTTGACCTGGTTTGGTTTCCCCGACCTGGTTTGGGGGGGGGAATAAAGGAATCCCCCCCCCTTTATTCCCCCCCCAAAAAAAAAACACTAGGTGCGTCCTATGGGACGGAGCGTCTTATGGGACGAAAAATACGGTATATATAAACAAAAGTGGTCGCCATATTTTAAAAGCATTTTAACGTGCATTAGGAAGCAGATTGAGTGCCTTTCTCCACCTCCTCCACGTTGCAGGCAGGAGGACATTTCACCACCTACATTTAGGAAAAAAAACACAACAACAGAAGCTTCCATTTTGTTTAGAGCAGTGTTTCCCAACCTTGTGCCTCCAGCTGTTTTTGGACTACAATTCCCATCATCCCTTGCCACTGGTCTTGCTAGTCAGGGATGATGGGAGTTGTAGTTCAAAAACAGCTGGAGGCACAAGGTTGGGAAACACTGGTTTAGAGGAACTTCAGCTATGTATCAAGGTGTCTTTCTTTCTGACATCCAGTTTATGTAACCTTGAGATTCCCTTAATCCAGACTGAACAGTGGATAAGGAGAGCAAGCAACTACTTCTGGCCTTTTCACACCTCTTAACCTTAGGTTCCACAAAGCCAAAAGAAACAGGGAACAGTTGCCACTGCCCCAAATAGGGTTCATGCTATGACCTTTTCTTCCATTCACATCAGCTGCCAGTGTCAGTGTTCACCTTGCCCTCTCTCTGCCTCATTCACTTTCTTTAGGGGCTCTGGGGATTAGTGCAAGCTTTTATACAGCTGCCAGCATGGCATGGAAAAGGAAAGAGCGAAGTGGAAGAAAAAGATATTAAAGCATCTTACTGGGACATTGGGACCATCCTTCATAATCAGAGCTGTCCTTGAGAAACTACAGCTCTTCCAGCGACCCTTACAAAGCCATACTGTGCCACTAAGCGGAAAAACAACAATTATCTTCTGATGGATGGGCAAGATTACAGTATTTCTTATTTTCACTTTTTATAGCTTCAAATAAAATTTTCCACTTGTTTCTTGTTGACTTGCTGCTCCTGGAGGCGACATCCACTTCAGCCAGGAACCCTTTTATGAACCATCATAGACCTTTTCTTGAAGTTTTGCTGGGATTGCTAGTTTTGTCCTTTGTCTAAGCAGGTGTAGTTGAATTAAGGCTGCGCTGAATGTTTTCTTTTTTAATTTTTTTTGGACCAGAAATACAACTTTGAGGGTATTTGTGAATGTCCCTTTAGTAGTCAAGTCCTTTCCTTTTGTTTCTTCATTTCATCCGTCCTTTTTGCTCTTCACTATACTTGTTTATATAGGGACGCAGGGTGGCGCTGTGGGTAAAACCTCAGTGCCTAGGACTTGCCGATCGCATGGTCGGTGGTTCGAATCCCTGCGGCGGGGTGCGCTCCCGTTGTTCGGTCCCAGCGCCTGCCAACCTAGCAGTTCAAAAGCACCCCCGGGTGCAAGTAGATAAATAGGGACCGCTTACCAGCAGGAAGGTAAACGGCGTTTCCGTGTGCTGCGCTGGCTCGCCAGATGCAGCTTGTCACGCTGGCCACATGACCCGGAAGTGTCTGCGGACAGCGCTGTCTCCAGGCCTCTAGAGTGAGATGAGCACACAACCCTAGAGTCTGGCAAGACTGGCCCGTACGGGCAGGGGTACCTTTACCTTTACCTTTATACTTGTTTATGCTCACGGTTTCTTTTTCTTCCTTGTACTGGTCCCAGTCAACCAGTGATCACATTGTGCTAGGACATCATCATATTCACTATGTAGCCCGGAAATAGCATTGGATAGCATTGAGGACAAAGAAAGCTGACTGAGACTGAAGGCGATACTCCCTGGATCAGCATTGCCCACTGAATGATCACAAATTGTCAGCCTTTTTCATGAATCATAGACTGTTATTTATTTATTTATTTATTCATTCATTCATACATACATACATACATACATACATACATACCCCACCCATCTAGCTGGGTTTCCCCAGCAACTCTGGGCGGCTTCCAACAAAACACTAAAATATAATAACCTATTGAACATTAAAAGCTTCCCTAAACAGGGGCTGCCTTCAGATGTCTTGTTTTGTTCAGAAGTTTGGTAGTTATTTTTCTCTTTGACATCTGGTGGGAGGGCGTTCCACAGGGCGGGTGCCACTACCGAGAAGGCCCTCTGCCTGGTTCCCTGTAACTTGGCTTCTCGCAGCGAGGGAACCGCCAGAAGGCCCTCGGCACTGGACCTCAGTGTCCGGGCAGAATGATGGAGGTGGAGACGCCCCTTCAGGTATACTGGACCGAGGCTGTTTAGGGCTTTAAAGGTCAGCACCAACACTTTGAATTATGCTTGGAAGCGTACTGGGAGCCAGTGTAGGTCTTTCAAGACTGCTGTTATATGGTCTCGGTGTTATATGGTCTCCCGCTCCCAGTTACCAGTCTAGCTGCTGCATTCTGGATTAGTTGTAGTTTCCGGGTCATCTTCAAAGGTAGCCCCACATAGAGCGCACTGCAGTAGTCCAAGTGAGACCTAACTAGAGCATGCACCACTCTGGCGAGGCAGTCTGCGGGCAGGTAGGGTCTCAGCCTGCGTACCAGATGGAGCTGATAAACAGCTGCCCTGGACACAGAATTGACCTGTGCCTCCATGCTGTGAGTCCAGAATGACTCACTAATGACACTAATGAGCCTTTTGGCTCAGTCCTACTTGGAACTGGTACAAGGCATTGTTGAAGCAGGAGAACACACCATGTGGATGCCACTCAAATTGAATTGCCCATGGTGAGTTCTCCATACACAACCCAAGTAATGTTAAAAAATCGTACCATGTGAAGCACACCTAATGTCATTATCTAATTTTAAAAGCACAACAGTTCTAAAATAACAGGGGTGGGGAAACTGACCCTTCAGATGTTGTCGGATTCCATCTCCCATCGGCCCCATCCAACATGGCCAGTGGTCAGTGATGATGGGAGATATAGTCTAACAACACCTGGAGATGAATAAACGAATCAATGTACCAGTGTAAGAGTGATGTATCTCTTTGGATCCTAAAATAGCACTCCTATTCAGAAACTGTTCACAACTTTCTCACGGCATACTGTGCAAGGTTTTGGAAGATTCCAAATGCAGACCTATGGTATTTGAGATCTGGATTTCAGAACTTTGGGACTTAATGGGCAAACTGACCATCCATGTCCAAGAGAGTTGAACAGAAAACATAACCACTACTTTTCAATCAACCTTGCATAGTTTTATTACATATGCAGAATCACTAGGACATATAACAAATTGTGAACTGATACATTTGTTTACAAATCTGAAATGGTTTTAAAGTTTAATGTACTTAAACAGACGTTTGCTGCTTTTGCTGGGGGTGGGTTGGATTGTTGAATGTTGACTGTTACTCTTTGTATAAATAAGTGGAAACAAAAAAATGTTCAGGAGGAAAAAAATATATTTCCAGCACATCTTGCTATAATTCCTATTATTTTTGTAAAGTTCAGTGAGTGATATTGTGTGTGTGTGTGTGTGTGTGCGTGTGTGTCACTGAGGTAAAACTTTTTTATATACTTTTTGAGAAGTAGCGGCCTTTTAACCATAAATATTCCCAGGTTGTAAAAGATATAACAGCATTCAAATCCTGTGTGCATTAATAGTTTCTTTTACTTTTTTGACTGATATTTTAATTTAAACAAGATAATATGTACTTTTGATCACTTGTGTTCGGTAGTACTAGAGATCAATTTTTTTCAAAATCCATTTCTCTCTCCTTTTGCTATCCAGCTTTACAAACATGTTCTTTCTTTAAGATTTTTAAACCAAAGGGGAATCTCAAAAATACTTTAGTTTTAATCACATAAAATGATAAAATTCAGAATTTCTGATGAGATCTTCATATCCTTATGTTCCGTGTTTTTTCCCATTTATCAAAGTTATCTAGCCTCCTCATAGAATTAAATTCCATATTATCAACTACAGATGCTGTTGGAGCTTTAGCTGGAATTGATAGATCCCTATTTGTCCCATATAGACTATTTGAAAGAGTAAAATTATTTATTTATTTCAACTTAATGATCCATTTTCTTTGCCCAAAGTATAGAGCTTAGATCAATATCTCTATATATTCTTACTCAAAAGCTTTATTACCATCTTTATGTCTTTGATTGTATAATCAGCTGCAGATATAATACACACTTCTTTCACTTTTCTCCCGCATCTCCTTCATTGGTGTGTATAGTTGCCAGTATGTTTTGGGAGACATTGGAGCAAAACTCCCCCCCCCCCAAAAAAAACCTGCCTCATTTATTATCCTCTTACTTTCTGGCTGCCTGGCACCAGCAGGGAGGGCCCAAAAGTATTTGACTTCCGGAGAAGCTGCTATGGCGAACAGCCGATCCCATGGTAGCGGATGCCAGCCATGCAGTTAATTAAGGATAATTTGGGAGTAATTATCCTTGCAAGCACCACACACACACACACTGGGTTGGGGTGGTGAGAGTTTTCTCTCGCGGATCATCCGATAACTGCTTCTCGCTCCGATGGAATGTAGGGGCAAGGACACAGAGGGCATAGCACTGCACATATTGGAAACTCCCCAATGCGGTCGCCATGAGCGGAGGTATCTCTGTTTCTTTTAAGATGTATCTGAATTTGGACTTAAGAAACAGATGTGTTTTGGAAGAAGGAGAAAGATAACCTTCTAAGTGAATCAGCCACTGAGTGCCAAGGTTTTGATCTGGAGAGGACTCTGGTTATTGTGATTGGAATGCTGCGTAAGTGAAGGGGAGCCTTTGTTCTTTTTTTTACATTATTTTTGCTGTGCTATGAATTGGCAAGCCTTCACTGAAAAAGAATCTATTATTAATGGAATGAAATTACTAATGGATTACAACTATATAGGGAATGCAAGAGGGATTCAACAAGAACTTATAATTTTCTTTATGGAGTGCTTGAAAGAATAGATTGTGTGAAATACTGTGATGATTTGTAACATTGCCAACAAAAGAGACCTCTAGTTCTGATTTATTACGGTTTTGGTGAGACGCCAGTTCGTTAGAAGAAGCAAGGAGATAAACACTGGAAGTTAACCAGAAGTCACGGCTGGACGCTGGATTGCTTTTGGTTTCAGAGAGGCAAAATGGAACTGTGGCATACCTACAAATGAGTTTTCGAAGGAGGGGCAATGTTGAAGAAAATTGACTGATTACAACATGAAGGAAAAGAAGGTAAACAAATATTTCACACAGCTACAGGATATAAATTCCCTCTGCAAGTTAATGGATTTGGATTTATTAAACACAATCGAAAGTCATGACATTAGTAGCTGCTAGAACAAAGGATTAAGATCGGAATTGTGGAACTTGGACTAATTAAGAGAATTGGCGCAGGATCAAGGAATAACATCATCTCCTGATAGCCGGAACAGGGGAAGTCATCCAAAAATGTTTAATTTGGAACTGTTTAATTGGCTCTTTTGATTGTATTATGATTTGGCATGATTGGCATTGTATTAATGTGGCCTACGTTGGATTGTTAGTAATGAAAAATTTATTAAAAAATTATTATTATTTTAAAAAACAAAAGTAATTGACTTTAATATGCTTAATTCTTTATAGCAGAAATGGGGAACCACAGGGTTGGATGCAACTCTCCAAGCCTCTCGGTCCCTGGGGAGTCTCCCTAAGCCACACTTCCCTCCAGCCCTGCTTTGCACCCTTCTTTAGTGTTCTTGCCTGGCTAGAATGTCTCATTGAACTCTTGACAACTCATCTTCCTTGCCTGGATTGAAAGGGGAGCTTAGTCTCTACAACAGTTGTACAAAAGTAAAATCTGTGTTCATTGCTCTACGCAATTTTGCCCGACCAAGCCCACTTCTGCCTTTGGCCTTGCCAGACATTGGCCTGTGGCCCCCAGAAGGTTGCCCAGAAGAGAATGCAGGACTCTGGCAGGGAAAAGTTCCACATTTCTACTTTATAGGATTGTGTGGTAAGCCCCTGTTATGGAAATTAGGCCTGAAAAGTCATTTAACTTTGGATAGATCTTGCGTCTTGTGTTAAATGTTACATGTTCTCAGGCCTTTGGAGATTCCACAAGCTCAGGTTACATTTTTGTCCCAACAAGTTGTGTGTGTGTGTGTGTGTGTGTGTGTGTGTGTGTGTGTATAATCAGGATGTTTGGTGAAGTCAAAAAAATTGAATTTGTACCCTTACTTTTTTGAGGGGCACCTGGATTCAGCACATTCGTAAATTAACCAAGATCTATTTTGCAAAGCTAAAAGAAACCTACTTTTCACCTCTTGTCTATTACTATTTTCGTCTGTTTCTTTCAAACAGTGTGAATTATTATTTTCTTGCACCTCTGGCAGTCTGCCATAACCCTTGGTATTGAATTCCCATAAGGGTGTAGTGCAGAATGTACATCCATTGTTGCTTTTATGTGCAGAGTAATGCATATAATAGATGGAAGGATAAAAGCCTGAGGAATCATCACCTTTGATAGAAACCAAGAAGAAGAAAAATAAGGAACCCAAAGGAAAAATGTATTATCTGCACCTAAACCGAAAAGCATCAAATGAACAATACAAGCATCATAGTGATCACAGAGATGGCAAAACTATGAACATTAATCTGATAGATTGCAAAAGTTTTGTCTAAATCCTATGATACTGATACGATGGGTGGGGGGGACAGACTTGGAACAAACAAATAAAATGCATTTTTTTCATTGAAATAAAACAAGGAAATATATATGCATTCTTGTAAGCTGTATGCCATCTTACTTAGTGCCTTGCCTAATGACAATGAATGCTGATTGATAGATGGGCAGCTGCAGTCACTTAGAAATGCAAACTTAACTTACATGTCAGGATGGGTACTGAGGCCTGTGAGCTGCCCCCTATCTGTACCAAATGGCAATATTGAACATGGGCAGAGGAAAATAAATAATGCAGATTTTTACAGCTGCCTGACCAAAAAATAGCATAGGGAACTGCTGTCGCCTTTCGGTGATTGATGCTTTTTCGGTCTGTTGCTACTTGTGTTCATAGTCTGTTTCCCATCTGCTAAACTGGTACATTTGTAAATAAACAGCTGATTACCAAAGGCAAACTTTTCTCCTCGTTAAGAAATCTATGAGCTCTTCTGCCACTTGGAGAAGTGGGTACTCCAAAGACAGTGCTCTGTATGGGCTCGGAGGTTACGCTATAACTGCAGGTTACATAGGTGGTAATGGTAAGCATTTCTGGTAAAACAGAAGCAAGGAAAGCAGCATTCACTTTATGAACCATAGAGGCCTTCTACTAATGTCATGGCCTGCAGACTGCCAAAGAGAAGATGACAGTGTAGTACAGGGGCAGATGAGGGCCGTCAACCTGGGAAAGTAGCTCATCTAGGAGAAGGAAAACTGATCCTAAACCTTCACTGCTATGTGGGATATCTTCAGGAGAAGAAATGGCTAAGGAGTAAACTAGAGTGGAATCCCTAAGACCGTTGAACTGTTCTGGCAATTTCTGCAGCCAAGATGGTGCCTAACCTGTTGGTCTGCTTTCCTTTGGATCACATCAGTGGGGCTGAGAGGAGGGTCTTGTCATCTGGGCAGCCCAGGACCTCCATAAAAGCTTACACTCTGGGGAGGTCACTTCTGTGCTTCTAAGGCAGCGTTTTGACTTCACCCTTGGAATCACATCCCATTGGCTCTTGAAACAGACAGATGCCAACAACCCTGTCATACTGGCAGAAAATTTCTACATAGAGCAGGGAAGGGAAAACCATTACCCTTCAGTTATTGTTGAACTTCAACTCCCATCAGCCCCAGCCAGATTACCAATGGCCCGTCAACATTTCAGGAGCCACCAGTTCCCCATCCCTGAAGCAGAACAAGCACCTCTACCCACTCATACGTCTTTTTCTTTTGTACTTCCCCATAATACCAGGACCCCTCCATTAGCTTTGATACTGCCAGTGAACTATGAGGTGGAAATCTGAATCTGGGCAGGCCTGTCACATGTGTGATTTGGGAAGCACAGCCATAGAGCTCAATCTTATTTCTTGGGCAACAGAAGTGACTTGGGCTTTTTGAAGTCTTGCAAGCATTTGTGAGACTGAAAAATAAGAAGAGTTCCAGATAGCTGCTTAGCTTTCCTGTAGTGTTGCAAATGGCAACCATTTTTAATTTATTTGCAGGCTGACTTTGGGTTGGCTTGTTGCTATTGACTTCATGTCTTTATGAGAAACAGCTCCACTTTTAATGTAAGCAGCAAATTGTCACAAGGGAGTGGATGGCAAGTTTTCTCAAATTGTAAATAAATTATATTTGTATACTGTCATTACGAAAATTTCTCCAGAGGTTTCAACGGCTCAAAGCTACAGCTACTGTAGACCACCCTTTCAGGCAAGATATTCCCCCCACTTTTAAAATTAAAATATTACTCTGAATATTTTCTTAATTGTCCCTCATTACTCTGTTTACTTCATTTGTTAAAGTACTGTTGTTAACATACATCAGAACCTAAACTAAACTAGCTAACTTGCCTTTAGCTCTTGTTGTTTTCTATCTGCAATGTGCTCGTTTACTTTGGGAATGGTTGCATCTAGATTTCAGGGTTTGGCAAACCCCCCCCCCCCATCCAGCACTTCTACTGTATTCTTTAATTTGTTTTCATATCACTGAGCATAGACTCCCGATGTATTTACCCTGGGATGTGCACAACACACATTACTCCTGGTAAAACTTTTGCAGCTGCTCTCGAGTTCCTCACATTTTGCTGAGCCAGGTGTCTCCAAACTGGCCTCTGTTTTAAGTAGTGTTATCAGACCTAGGTCTCAGGTCTGGACCCTGAAATCTCAGGCTCTGGGATGCTCCTGACTTGGCAACCCTACTTTTAAGAGGGTTTTGATGGCATCCATAAGATATGTGAAACTCACTCAAGCAACTATCTCAAGGCTTATTGAAACCCTTACCCAAATCCAGACTCCACAACTGTATGGGGTTGTTGTGGTTGCTGGATAGATAGCTGGACCCTGGCAAAAAAAATGTGGAGTATGGTGAAGAAATGATTGGACAAGAGGGTTGAGTATCCATGGGGTAGTAGCCCATCACTGTTGACAAGCAGCATCCTTCAAGCATCAAGGTGGGAGCATCTTGGTCAGCCACATTGAATGGGCTATCATACATCTTCAGCCAATAACCAATATCATGCTATCAAGGTGGAGGTAACAACGCCATTGCAATAGGCATTCTTTACTAGCGGGTCTGGATTCATGTTTGAATTGAACGTTGTTTGCCCCCAAGAGCCATCTTTCTGAGCCTGAAAATGTGAGCCTCAAAAAACAACCTACAGTAAAGTAGTGAATAGATAATGAAACATAGCAAGCAACCCTATGATTTGCTCACCTCCAGAATTATACTGCCTCAACTTTGAAATACAAGCCAGCTCATTTTTCCCCTTTTTCTTTTGTACTTTAGGTTTATACTGTTGTTCTCCGTATACACCTCTAAAGATTAATATGAATATGTGTGCATAAGTATGCATTATTCCTACCCTGCTCTCCATGTCAGAATGGAAAGTAAATCAAGATTGGTGGAAGCTGGTCAGGTTGATTAACAGCCCCCAATTAAGTTAATCCCCAAATGAAGGAACTTAACACTTTTTAATTCTTTCTATTGGACAGCACAAATCTCAATACCTATTACACAGTTGGCCAATGGGGACCCAGAATGTGTGGCTTGTACTTTGTCAACCTCCCAGCAGGCACTGTGGGACACAGCTAACAATATATCTGGTGTTTCTTTTTTTTTAAGTGTGGATCTGTCTGCACAACCTTTTAAGTAATTTATGAGGGAACATTTAAACTGCATATATCAAAAATAACAACATGTGATTACTTATATTAATGGGAATTTCATGCTACAACGATAATCTCACAGAGGAAATGTAAATTTTAAGCTTGGCTTGTAAGCAAAGCACACACATTTACTCATGTGTGTCTGTTCTGCCCAATTATGTAAAAATCACAGACATGGGGATGTGAACCTCCTGTACAATGTAAACTAGCCAAGGTAACAGCACAGTTGTCACATGCTGTTGAAAAATAGATACTGCAGAACCTCGCTAATGTTAAAAGAATTATGCTAAAGCAAGCACCGTGTGCAGTTGTACCACCGAGGTGTTGATATGAAACTGCGCGAGCGGGACCTGTGAATAAACAGTGCAGCACATCCCCAGTGAAGTACAGGTTAAATTCAGGACCTGGTGTCACTTATTCCATCCTTCATCTGTCCCAGTCTTCCCTTTCCCCACTATGGCAGCTTGAGAGCACAGGCCCAAACAGCCTCAACTCACTAAATTTATGATCAGAGGGATCATAAATTTGCCCATTATTTTGAAAGCAATAAGCCGAATTCACCAAGTGGGAAGGGTGCTCTTCATACTTAAGGATGCTCATCACCATATTCTGCAAGTGAAATAGGGTACGGTATCCTTCTACTTCCAAGCGATCACAGTTCTTCTAAAGTGCCTCTTACTCTTTGGAATGGATTAATAAGAACCAACCCCAGAGAAGCAAAGCTCCAGAGCGGATTCTTTGCCTTCTTCTGGGTGAAAATGTCACTGGGGCTGCTTGAGCTGAGGATAATCTGTGAAGCTCATTCCCATGTATCAGGGCTAAGTGGAAAAACCTGAAATCCCTCTTCTTTGGCAATGGAATTGTGCCTCCTGCTTCCAAAACTCACGGTTTGAGGAGCCGCGGCAGTGGCACCAATGTCCCATGTAGTATATGATGACTCCCTCCTTCACGTTGAGGGTGTTCCCATCTGTCCCTCCCACCTAGGGGAAAATACTCTCCAGCAATCCACCTGTGCAAGGTCAAAGCAGGGGGGATGCGCAGACTGTGACTGTATGACAACATACATAAACGTGTGTGTGTGTGTGTGTGTGTGTTTTTGTATGTGCGCGCGCGCGCGCACTACTGCATACTTTTGTACACTAAATATTTATCATTAAGCACGAATGCAATTCCAAAAAGCAGCACCTTTCTCTTTTGAAAGAACTGTGAAATTTTACTGAACCTATGAGTACAAAAGCCTCAAGGCTGCTGAGAAAAATGGTGGCTCTGTATTGAGTTGTGTGTCTCGTCCCTGCCTCCCCATTTTGGTGTCTTGATGGTGTGAATTTCCTGGGGCAGAGCACATACTTTGCAGGCAAAAATCTGAGGGTCAATCTCTGGTATCTCCTGCTAGGGAAACCCCTTTCTGAAACCCTGGAAAGCCATTGGCAGTCACTGTTGATAATACTGAGCTGGATGAACCAATGGCAGCTGCCTATGTTCCCATCCTTATCAGCTGTAAAGCAGGGCTGAGGAACCACACATTATTTTGATAGCAGGGAAAGGAATAAAATGAGAGGGAAACCTGAGACTGAGGTGCCATTTATTTTCAGATCATCATTATGGTGATGTACTTTGTAATAGCTAGTGTTGCTGTCAAAAAGGAAATAAGGAGCACTACTGGGTCATCCAAGGATTCATCTAGATGAGCAACCTGCTCCCAGCAGTGGCCATATAGATGTTTCTGCAATGCCCACAGGAGGGAATGATGTGTTTAAAATACACCAGCTTTTGTTCGTATATGGCACTCACGGTATGCAACAGACTGAATAGTGGAACGTTGAATACAGGCCATCCTTACCATATACTGTAGACAAATGTGCCCTCTGCCACCTCTGTAGATAGAATTGTCCTGTATTAAAGTGGGGTTTTGGTACCCAAATGTAATCAAACCAGTTCTGAATAACCTTCCCCAATTACTAATAAGGAAAGGGGGAGTTGTCCACTTCATGAGATAAATGTAGGGTGTCACATATTTTCTTGTCCCTGAAAATTTTCCTTAATCTTTCATCTTTTTTTTTTTGCAACTCAGCAATTCAGAGTAATGTGTTACTTTGGGCTTTATATGTAGGGATGCCAGAATGACCTCCTTACAATTTCAGAGATGAAGGCACATCTTAAAGCAATATATTCATGATTGGAATGGTGAGGGGTGGGGCGGGATATTTACTTTTTTCTACCATCTCAGCCATTTCTTATTAGCTGCTGTAAAGATTGAAAACATTCCACTTCTGATTCCTTTCTCTTTCTCTGAACCCCCCCCCCCCCCTTTGCTTTTTTTGATTGAGTAGGTCAGTAATGTAAACTGATAAACAGTAGGGAAACATGATCTGGACATGAAGACTTTAATCAAGCACATCGTTTTAGAATAGCCCTCAAGTTAAAAAGGGGAAACGGCGGGGGAAGTTAAGAGAGATGTTCATAGATGTCTGAACTTGAATGCTTGCTTTAGTCTAAAAGTTGCATTTTGTGCTGAAAAAGTGTACAGCATCAGTAAACCTCTTGGAGAAAAAAAAATCCCCATATCATTTTCAGATATGCTAAAATTCTTACATAAGTTTTTCCAGAACAGAAACATCTGCATGCACTATATGTGGATTTAAGTGAAACTCAGTTTGCACACATAGAAAATTCAATATGGAGGAGAAAGATTCAGGCACAGTCTCCCCCCTGCCGTGATAGTTTTCTATACAGTAGAACCTCGGTTCTCTATTATAATCTACTCCGGAAGACAGTTTGACTTCCGAAACGTTCGACAACTGAGGCGCAATTAGCAGTTGGCAAAATCCACTGAAAAAATGGAGAAACGCGCCTCGGAAGCAGTTTGACTTCCAAGGCGCATTCAAAAATGGAAGCATTCACTTCCGGGTTGTCAGCGTTCAGGTTCCAAATTGTTTGGTTTCCGAAGCATAGACAATCAAGGTTCCACTGTATATGAACATCCCATCTTATGAGCTAGTGGCTCTAACCACTAGCAACACAATCCTATATGTGTCTAGTTGGAAGTAAGCCCCACTGAATACAATCAGATTAATTCTCCGTGTATAACATTGCAGTCTAAAATGATGCAGCTCAGACCTGGGTTTACCACCTGAGTTGGCCCCAGAGTGAAATCCAGTGGGGAGACCCTGAATGTCTATATTGATTTGAAACCTATTGCTATAACTTTGATGTTGCCATAGCACCACTGGGTCTTGATATACCCAGGGTAGAATTTTGTATTAATGGGGTTGAATGCAGCATATTCCCGAGTAATTACTAAAGAAACAGCTGCAGTTTTCACTAAACTATTAAAATAAACAAATAAGTCAGGGTTTATTTCTAACTCTACCCTCACCCCACAGATTTGGAGTATTTCTGGAAGAACTTCTGTCTCTCCTATTATTGCTCCCCAAACCTAAATTTACCATTCATTTTGGTTTTTATAGCTTCCAAAATCATTCATATTTGCATATATCCCTTGGCTGACTATACATTTTACCTCGCACCTGATTAGAAAGAAATACACTCTCCCTAGGTTGGGAAGCGTACATCAAACCCAGAAGATAAAACAATGCCTTGTGTGTCTTTGTTGTTGCGCTTTAATTCTGTTAATCGCCCTAGGTAAAGATTAGCTGCTGTTGTCAATTTAATTCAGCTTCAAACAAAGCAACAAGGTCACTACCCCCCCTCTTTTTTTTAGCAAACAGGATTGAGTTGTCATGTAGTCCTAATAGGCAGCACAGGGAATCATTAGTCCACCTCGGCTCCCTGACTGATGGGCATTTCATTTCAATCATCTGACTGAGCTCTAGCGGTCCAGTACTATTGACACCATGTCAGGGCTGAGAGTAGATGCCTTAATCGCCTCAGACACTCTCTGCATTGATTTGACAAGTTGCTGTAATGACCTTCTTGCTTCCCCACCCCCCCCTTCTTTCTGAAGGATTACTGTTTACCCAGGGAGGTGCCTGGGACTAAATGCACCGCATTGTCATGGAAACTATTATTGTTGCATCTCAATCCCATTAACGCCGTGGTGTGTGACATTGATATGAGACACTGAATATTTCAATGGAGTTCAGGCCACTTCAATAACACTAATCTCTCCCCATTAATCAGGCTTTACACAATCCACAAGGAGTTTTCCCCGTGGCTGAACCAGGAGGAGGCATATAAGTGCTATTTGGTGGTTTACTTTCACGAATGATCCTTAACGTTCATTTTTGATATTCATCTCCAAATTGAATTATAAAAGGTGTCATTGGTTAGAACATGCATTCAGTTTAAGCATGGATTTCTTCTTTGCAACTAATAAGTGAATATAGATAATACCGCAAAGAGTCTTGTAGGCTACCAAATTTATTATGGCAGAAGCTTTTGTGGACCATAGCTCACTTCATCAGATGCATGAAGTGTTATCTTGAGTTGTAGGTGTGTATATACACGACTTGGGATGGGGTGGGGATTGTAAACATTGATGTTGGAAGGAAATAAAACACAGAAAACTACAAATGGTAATAATTACCTTATTAACAGTCACCATTCACTCTCACACACAAACCCAGTAGCTGATAACAAAGACATCCTGACATTAGCTAGCCAAGTAGCACAAGTGAGAAAAATTTGCTGTGCTGATTCAGCATACCTGTAATAGCATTTAATATTTTTGTGCATTGCAACTGTTTCACATCATAGACAGTGTACACACTCCCATTTGCTCTGCATCCAGTGTGCACCCACCACTGTTTTGGGAAGCAGTTGTACACACGGTAGTGACAACACACATCTACCCTGTGTCTATCCTGTCATTTCTTAGAAATACTGCATTTTGATACATTTCCCATCAAGCCACAACTGAACAACCTGGCAGTGTTTTAAGTCAGCAATCAGTACATGGCTGTAGTCTCCACTCTATCCATTACGTAGTGTCCTGGGAGGCTGAAATGTCCCCCCCACTGGATTTTCTATAATGCCATTTCTGATGCCAGATTTCTATCCATTCATTATTTTGCATGAAGACTGGTCTGCTTGTGCTATGTAGAATGCAAAATGCCACTGCTGGCAGATCGTATCATATGTCCCATTGGAAGCTGAGCAGGTGAATGAACCCCTGAAATTGTGGGTGACATTATCAGGTCTTGTTATAGCACACTGTTGGGTAAGGGGATCCAAGGCCACAACCTGATACGGCTTCATCAGCTTTACTGGGCTGAAACACTTATAATTCTATGTGTTGTGGAAGATCCTCATTTCCATGAGTGGCTGGCTTGCCGAACTGTGTGGGGCACAGATCTGAGGTCCCAAGAGCCAATCAGCCAGTGTGCTGGTTTCAGGATAGACCCACATGATCACATTACACTGTACATACAGACTGGGCACATATGGACTGGGGCGGTGATATTGACAAGCACTTAGGCTGTCCAGTGAGAGGATTGTTGATTTACACCATGCTAAACTCAGTGGGCTTTAATCAATAAAGTTATGGCCATCATTAATTTCATCCTAGTTATTGCTGCTGGGCGCCAGCACTATATGCTGCTGGTTCAAGCTTTCAGTTGGTGAAAAACCCGTAACCTCTGCTGCCCCAATCCACGCTGCTATTCCCTGCTTCTCTTTTGTCGTTATGCACTTAACAGCTTATTAAAAATACAGCCCTTGGGTTGCCAAAGGGGAAAATAATATGCATAAATAAATATTATTAATACTGTGTGGCATTCATCTGATTCTTCTGGGGTTAACCTCATGCATTTAAAAATATGTTTTGTGTGCATATTTCATATACAGCACAAGATGTGTGCTGATACGCATGATGCTAGAAAGGAAATGACAGGAATATGTGCTATGTTCAAATAGATCATATAGGGACTTGGCTAAATATATATTAAGATGACAAGACTCCAACCACGATGCACTCTAAAACTGCTAATAGACAGTATGTTGTCTGTTGTCTCCATAGTACATTACCAGTGATTCAAATTAAGGAGGGAGCAATGCCGGATTATGGTGCGTCACTTTAAATCGAAATGCATTTTGGCAATGTACATGGGCATAATGGAAGATTACCTATCTAGTGTCAGCATGTTATTGTTATAATACATTTAGCCACGAGAAATGCAGCACACAGAGAAAAATAGTAATAAATGGCATCCAAATTAGGAGGGGACTATCTCCTGACTAGCTCCTTGAATGAAGGCCCTCAGGGCTAGCATGGAATATGCACGCAACAGCCTTTACTTGCCTTGTTCTGTCCTTTTCTGTTTGGTACTTGCCTTCTATTTAAATTGAACTTTGCCTGGTTCTTCTAAAATGGAATCTACTCAAGGCATGCTTATGCAACCATATGTCCAATGGTATTTCTGAAGTTTCACATTGTGACTTTCAGGATATAGTCAGTGGTATCAGAAGCTAGGTCAATGGGTAGATATCAGGTATCAATTTTTTTGCCATCTGCATTTTTGGGGGGTGTCATGATCTGAGCGCTGGACAGGAAGCCCTGGTCAGATAGCTGAATAACAGGTTCTCCTTAGAGAAGAAACATGAGCGAACACCCTAGAAAACTGGAGCCCGGTATGCTTTCTCTCTTTCTCTCTCGGTATGCTTTCAGAGAAAATACATTCCTCATACCAACATGTCAGAGAAATGGGGGAAGCACGGAGAGAGAGGTCACACTCACTTTTGTGTCTTCAACCTGTTATCCTCAGAGGAATACAGCGTTCAGTGTTGAGGACACTGTTGAAAGCACTGGACTGTGTTTAGGGAGCCTGAAACTTTTTCACGTGCGAAACTCCTTGAGGAAATAGGGCCAGTTTTCTTAGCTGTCAGTAAAAGTGCTAGTTTTTGCCTGAAGACAGTCCAACATTCAAAAGTGTGCTGGAAGTGATTTGAACATACACCTACTGCATTTAATATATTGTAAACCACTTTGAGATTTCCCCCCTTAAAAATATAAAGTGGTTTAGAAATAAACATCATCATCATCATCATCATTATTACATCAGAGGCATTTGTTTTTAAGTCAGCGAATGAGTCACAGTACCACAAGGACTTCCTCTCCCTATATGAAGTGGTCTGGACCCTACAATCATCATCTGATGCCCTGCTTTGTGTGCCTCCTCCACAAGAGGTCCGGAGATCGGCAACACAACAATGGGCCTTTTCTAAGTTGGCTCCCTGTTTGTGGAATGCTCTCCCCAGGGAAGCTCACCTGGTGCCTTCATTATACAGTGGTACCTTGGGTTACAGACGCTTCAGGTTACAGATTCCGCTAACCCAGAAATAGTACCTCGGGTTAAGCACTTTGCTTCAGGATGAGAACAGAAATCGCACAGCGGCAGCAGCGGGAGGCCCCATTAGCTAAAGTAGTACCTCAGGTTAAGACCAGTTTCAGGTTAAGGACAGACCTCCAGAACGAATTAAGTTCTTAACCTGAGGTACCACTGTATATCTTTAGATGCCAGGTGAAAATGTTTCTCTACAACCAGGCCTTTGGCTGATTAACATTCCATGCCCTTTTAAATGTGTTTGTAGAAGGGGGGTTATTGGTTTGTTCTTGTTCTTACTATGTATTTTGTGTTCTCACAATTCATGTGTTGCTTGTGTGAAGGGGTATAATGAAGGCATAGAAAAGGGGGCAGTGGGGCAGTTTCCCTCTCCACAGATGCCCATGCATTAGACATGTATGGCTAAGTTGTTGGAGCCTTCACGCACTGGCTTCCCCAGCTCAGACATCCCATCCCTAATACTGGTGTCAGTCAGATTAAGCTGTGCAAGCTTAAGGGCAACCTTAACAGCAATGATGTTCTTCTGCTCTTTTCTCTATGGACTCTGTTCATGTTGGCAATACATGAAGGGAAGCCAGACATTCTAAGTATTGTAAAAGTGGTTGGAATCTACATTCTCTGCTCTGAGAACAAATGTCTCAGAATGCAGCAGGGGCATATTCAAACCGGGTCCACCCCACTTTGAAAGATGGCCCCATGTGACTTTCATCAGTACCCATCCCCAGCCTTCAGCCCAGACCTGGATGTGGGTAGAAACCAACACACCTAAGGAAAGAGGCAGACGTCTGAGCCAACAGTGGGGACTGTTGCCAAGGCTGCTGGCATCACAAAGGTACTGATGTCATCTCCTAGTAACACAGAAACAGAGATGGGCTACAGTTGAAGAGGAAGAAGGGAAGGAAACAGGGGTTGTGGGCACAAGGGTCCCACAGGATGGAGAGAGGGAGGAAGCAGGAAACAAAGAAAGACAAAGGTACAGTTCAACATCTACACAAACCCACTGGGAGACTGGGAATGCAGTGTCATCAGTGTGCAGAATGATGCCCACCATTATCTCTTCTATGAGATGCTATGGAAGACCTGAGCCATTATACTCTTTTTCTCACTTGTCCTTTGTTAGGACATCTTCTGTCTTCGTTGAGATCGTGGTAAAACCTTATTGGGTATCCTTTTTTTGCTAGGTTTCCCCCTAAATGTAATACTGAACTAACTCATTGATGCCTATAAGTGTCTGTGTATGAGATTTTTTTATTTTATTTGCAAGGTAAAATTGTATAGCAATTATTGACTTAGACTTGAACTTTCTAACTACAGTCATAATTCAGTTGTTTTTGAAGTATCTAAAATACATAATTGTTCATAGGCTGGCACTGTCAGTTTTAACTTTTAAAGAAAGTGTTGTTAAGCTGATGAATATTACCTAGGAATTCAGCAAGACATAATTCTCTGCTCACCAGTTACTAGAATTTGGCTATTCTACTAAAACATCCATTTCCACCCTGGTATCCTCCAGATTTTTGGGACTACAGCACCCATCAGCCTCAGCCAGCATGACCAGTGGGCAGGGATTTGGGGAGTTGTAGTACAGCATTGTTTTGAGAGCCCCAGGTTGGGAAAGGATGTACTAAAGGAACAGTGACCTTTCTATTATAATATGTAATGATCACCTTGGAAATTTCTGGCTGGGCAATACAGTATTGACAGTTACAATCCAGCTGCCATTCTGTTCTAGAAATATTCCCCCCCCCCACCTGTGTATTTTCAATACTTCTTTATCTTGCTGGGTTTTTTTAAAAAGGTTACTAGTGTCTGGCACATAAAATTGACCCCCCTCTTTGTACTTCCACTTTTCAATATAAGTTACCCCTTTTATGCAAGCACCTTTTTGTACAATTCTCTCCCTGCACCCACTTCCTTGAGTATATTCTATTAGCTTTCTAAATTGGTGGTGCCTTTTTTAATTAGAGGCACTACTGTCAACATTTTCTCCTCATAAATTTCTATTTTTGTGCCCATTCATCTTTCATCTGTCCTTTCTTGTGTTCCTACAGTTCACTTTCTGTCTTTAAAAAATGCTGCTTTCCTAACATCGGACATCTGTCTATGGCATTCTAGCTTCCTATTATATTCCCTTCTTTCTGTGGATGTACAATGTTTTCATCTTTACTCCTTTTAATAATTATGCCCTGTATTCCCCTTTTCTGTTCATATGGTTTATAATTCTTCCCCATAGACTATCATCAGTCATGTATCACTCTTCTCTATTTTCCCCATCGGTCCCAGAAATTTGTGTGTGGTTCAATCTGTGACTCTCCGTTCCCTCGCAAAATGCTTAATTGTTCAGTTACCTGCATTCTTAAAGTTGATGTTCAGTTGTCACCAACAGACTCAGATTCCCACTCACTGCATTCCCTGCCTTCCAGTAGTGATTCTGAGAGGAATGCTCATTTTGCTTAATCAATTAAAAACATGGCCCACTTAATTGGTCAGCAGACCATTTTTATAATATGCATTTGTGATCAGAAACACAGACATCAACATAGATAAAGCATCCCACCCAAGGCCAGGTCAAAATCCTCCAACCCCAGTTCCCTAGCTCTATTCACTTCTGTCAGGGATGCTGTGTGTCCAGCAGGGCTTTTGAAGTGGTGGCTCCTTCATCACAGACTCTCCCCACCATCAACCCCTGTAAGGTTACTCAGCCAGGGTGCAGTTCTATACACACTTACCTGGGAGTAAGCACCACCGAAGTCATTGGAACTTATGTGGTGGTAGTAATAGAGTGGACAAGTATTGGCTTGAGTTGGAAAAGGCGTCCTTCACAGCCTACCAGGAGCTATAATTTGTACTGAAAATTGCCAAATATGATCATTTCCAATCTCTAAATTTAGATTAGGAGTTTTAGAATTGGAAATCTGATTTTCTGAACCAGATTAAATTTAGCTCTATTGAATATGTTGTTTAGCAGTTCTGCCGAAATCAGCTGCAGCAGAGAGAGCCCCGGGCTATATTTGTTTCACCTCTAATTTCTCTCTTACTTACACACACTTTCAGTAGTTTCTTTTTATAAGAGCAAGAATGAATAATGACAGCCGGAGGAAATACGAAAAGTAATTTTTTATTTAATTGGTTTTGGACACAAATGTCATCTTTGGTTGTTTAGTGGAAGAAAAAAGACAACTGCTAATGGCAATGCAACCTTTTGAAAAGGAAAAATGCTATTTAAACAATAAATTGCACTATTATGGAAATGTCAGCAGTCTTTATTCTGCATATATGTTTTGAGGTGAACCAGAGACCATTTAGTCCTCAGTGTTTCCCATGCAGATAATGTTTATCCCAGATAATGGTTCAAAGGCACACAATGCAGTTCTTCTGCTAAAGCTGTTCAGAAGGTCTCACTATGTAAGCTGCCAGAGTGGGAAACTACCTGCAACCATATGTAAATTGATGGGGGAGAAAGAATGGAGTGGAAGTATAAAACATAAAAATGTAAGTGAAAAAGTGGGAATGAAATATTGTAGTAACATTGGACATGTGGAAGAAGTGGCTGGAGGAGAATTACCTTCCCGCCGGAGTGGTACCTATTTATCTACTTGCACTTTTTGGCGTACTTTCGAACTGCCAGGTTGGCAGGAGCTGGGACTGAGCAACGGGAACTCACCCCGTCGCAGGGATTCAAACCGCCGACCTTCTGATCAGCAAGCCCAAGAGGCTCAGTGGTTTAGACCACAGCGCCACCCACGTCGTCCCATTTAAATGGTATAAGATTAGCAAGATTTACTAACTAAATTGACCAGGGTATTGGGGGGAAAAAAGTTTTGTACAGATACCCTTGTCAAGGAGTCACAGTTGCCTACATTTCTGTACTGCGTGTACATGCAATAGGAAGCCTGGGCTTGCCAGTGCAGTCCCTGAAAAAGCCCTGTGGCTCATGTGTAGGTCTAAGAATGTAGGTAGCAGCCCTTAGAGTTAAATTTGTTGGTTTGTTTGTTTTTAAATTTATATACTGTCTTTCTTCCAAGCAGATCCCAGGGTAGTGTTTGATAATATCTATAATGAAAACCTTGTATTTATCCCACCCACCCCCAAGCCACAGACAGACAATAGGGTTAATTCTGAACAGATACTGCTGTCCTTTTCCAACATGTTTATTTCTTTAGGTGGCCAAGAATAATTTATTTCCCCTCCTTCTAATTCCTCTGCTTTTATCAGTACAGCTCTTAATTGCTCACTTTTAGAAGGTGGTTGTGTCTTAAGTTTTAAAACTCAGTTTCCTTCGACCAAGAAAGTTTACTGCCCTTCTTCTCCCTTAATGAGTGCCAAAATCATCACGAAAACATACTTTATGAATAATGCATTGTGGCCCAATTAAATGTGACTGCTGCTTATTTATTGCAAGGGGTATTTGCTACCTAGTAGTCAAGTGGCACTATCTTTTGACAGACAAACCAACAACCTGGAAACACTTTAACATAGTGGGAATTGTATAAATTAAAACGGCTCCTGTTTTAAAACCTTCACCTGAAATATCATCCCCTCTCAAACACATTAATCATAATGTTTAAGTTAAAAACGTGAAACTATCTGCATCTATTTCCTTACACCAGCAGCGGCTGCAATACAGAAGGATCTCACAGCATCAAAACACAAGGAATTGTGTTGAGGATTCAGACAGTGGGGAATTCTTCTAAAATCCTGTTGTGAGTTGGAATTAGAATTGCAATTTGGACGGAGATGGAGACAGAGAAGCAAATAGCTGTGGGCTCAAAATGGGGGTATATATTAGGTTCAAATGCTCACTTTAGAGGCCCGATGCTGGGTTGGTGGATCTGCTGCCTGCAGTAAGAAGGTTGATTTCCTTCCAATAGATTCTGCCTCTATATTTGTAATTAAAGCAAACATTGCAAAAATGCCATGAGTGTCCAGTGCTATTTCATGCAGTGGAAACTAAACAAAGTAGTACAGCCCCTGGAGCTTCTCATCACGTGGGGAAGTGTGGTAAATATACCTTACCATTTGTTGGATGGATAATACATTCATGTTTAGGATACATCTGAGAAATGAGGGTTTCTATGTTGCCACTTCTATGCCCATTATGTGTCGGGTACCATACTCGGAGGGCAGGAACTCTGAATGGTGAACCACAAGATAGGCAGCAAGATGACAAGGTATTGACGTTTTAGGGTAGCAACAATTGCAGTGAGGCTGCAATAACTGGGCCAAATTGAAGTGCTGCAGCAAGAGTGTTGAGAATTGCCATTGCTGTAACCACTATGCCAGTGTTTCTCAAACTTGGGTCTCCAGCTGTTGTTGCACTACAACGCTCACCATGTTGTCGGTCCTCCTAGCTAGGGATGATGGGAGTTGTAGTCCAACAACAACTGGAGACTCAAGTTTGAGAAACACGGCACTATGCTGAAGGTGTGTGAGATTTAAAGAGTGCTCTGACTTTGAAGAGGAGGAGGAGGAAGAGGAGGAGGAGGAGTTTGGACTTGATATCCCGCCTTTCACTCCCCTTAAGGAGTCCCAAAGCGGCTAACAAGCTCCTTTCCCTTCCTCCCTCACAACAAACACTCTGTGAGGTGAGTGGGGCTGAGAAACTTCAGAGAAGTGTGACTAGCCCAAGGTCACCCAGCAGCTGCATGTGGAGTAGCGGGGAAGCGAACCCGGTTCACCAGATTACGAGTCCGCCGCTCTTAACCACTACACCACGCTGGCTGTCTTTGAAACCATGCACTATGGCAGCATTAGATGCCGGTCAGAATGTGCATATTAAAAGTTCTTCAGAAATGCTCCAAAATATTCTCTATAATCTACCCTCCACCCTGATAATGTTACTTTTCTATATCCAGAGGTTTTTTGTTTTGTTTTGTTTTGGTTTTGGGTGGGAAACCATTAAGAATACAATAGTTGGCTTTCATTCTGAAGCTATACACTCAAAAAGGAAATTGTCATATGCTTTGGTTGAGCTTTTAGACATTCCTGATATACTATAATGTACTTTAAAAGTAGTCTGGGTTTCTGTAAATAAAATGTGTATTTTTTAATGTGGAAATAATATTGTTTCATTGGGTGGCTGGGGAAACCCAGCCATATGGTGGGATATAAATAATAATAATAATAATAATAATAATAAGGGTCTGTCATTGCTGTATGACTGTATAAAAATACACAAATAATTAGGCTAAAGTTTGGCTGATTAGAGGGGGGAACTGTGGAGCTGTTTTTAGGAAATATATTTTCCCTCAAGTTCAGTTAAAAAAATTATTATAGCATGTCCCCCCCCCCCACTCACAAGTATGTGCCCCCACCCCACTATAGTGGGTAATAATATTGATAAGTAGTTTAACTGATGAATTAATCACCACATTCTGGCAACTCCATGATTCATGTCAATTATTTAGACTATATTGCTGGAAATGATTTGAAATAATTGCTAGTGAAACAATAAGATTCAAGATCTTTTAGAGTGACAAGGCTCTTAGTTAAACTAAAAAAACAAAAAACTGCAGTGCTTCATTACAACGAGATGGGGGAAAGTATTATATTATGTGGTTTCAAGATCGTGTGAAAATTACAGCATCACCCTAATGAAATAATTCATTATTCATATCCATAAAAATACATAGTCTTTGAAAGAATGGGGCTGGTCATATAGCCATAAGTAGCACCTGCAACAAAGTGTTGCAGTGTTGCCCCACTCCTTCAGAGGAGCTCTCTGTTTACAACTCTAGCCAGGAACTGGAGCCTTATAGTTGTGTGGAGGCATGGAAGTGCGAGGAGTAGGAAATTAGCGTTTCCCCCCTTTCCCATCCTTGAGAGCTTCCCTTTCTGTGATATTTAGTGCTAGAAAGCTTAGGGTAGGGGCTGCTAGCCCACAAATCTGAGTGCTTTATAGCTGTGCAGTGGGATGGGGTGCTTGAGAGTGGGTATCCTTTGTCCCTTGCCTTCCTCCTGAAACATTCCTGTAAACATCCCAGCTCCCAAAGTGGTCCCTTCTTCCCCCAACGGCCACCTCAGAGGTGCCCAAAGGACCATCTGGATCTGAGGGGAGTGAGAACAAGTCTTTTACTTTCGTTGTGGCATATTTGTAATGCTTTCTGTTATAATCATCTTATGTAAACTGCTTTTGTGAGAGGGGCATCAGAAAAAAATAACATCTCCCGAATCCTAATCCCCCCTCCTTTTCAAGATACTTTCTAGAATGGACTTGAACAGGCCAAGGCCCTCTTTCTTTTAAAACCTTTCACCTCCTTTCTTTTTCCTTTCTCTCAGCTGTTACCTTCACATTGCGTACATCCTAGAAGCTCAAAAGTACTTGTCAGACTGTGTGTGTGTGTGAGAGAAACATACTTTTTCCTGTTAATTTACAGATAGTTCTGTAAAGCTGGGGTGATGCATCCCGGTTGCATCCAGAAGCCGCGATATTGATTTTGAAGAGTCCTGGTTTACTTTCAAACCATCTAAGTTTGTTTTAAGAGGAGTAGATGAGCAGCTCCTACAGACAGCTCCTAAATAAGTTTTATCAGAAGTAAGTCTCATTGAATTTGGTGGGTCTTAGATTTATTCTACAAATTAGAATATGGCGGGAGAATCCTGCTCTGCCCGAGCTTTGATCATGGGCTTCTGGAGGCTTCCTCCCAAGAGGTGTGGGGAAGCCAGAGGAGCTTGACATCCTACAGAGAATAAATGAGGTGTCATTGGTCCACAACTCTGGTTTATTTGCCCTGTTATTTCTCTAGTTATCTTTTTGAAGTAATCACCCACCCTGTCCGTCCTAACTGCTAGGGAAGATGAGTTGAGTAAGCCAACTAGGGTAACAGAATGGGTCCCTGTCATTCCCCTCCTCAACTTCAAAGTAAGGCCCTCCAACATTCCTCAGGTGGGAGCCTTCAGAATTCTGAAGAATCAAAGCCAGGATGCTTTTCACATGGTGAGTGCAGTGAGACATTTATTGTATGTTAATTAAATATCAATGGAAAGAGCACTGATTTTCAGTTACTTTAATTAAGGCATACATCTTCATTACCTGAAAATGGCCATAAGTGGCACAGGCATATTTACAAGCTCCCTGGATATATTTGACAGCGATTTTTAGAGAACATTGGCTCATTCTCTGTTGGCTTAGGCCTTAGTGGTAGAGAATCTGCCCTGCATGCAGAAAATCCCAAATTCAAACCTCCGGCATCTCCAGTTAGAGTCAGTAGATTTCCACTTGTGCAGTGGGACTTTTTGCCTCTTTTCCCTTCCCCTGCCTCCCCCCAAAATGGCTCTGGAGAGGTTATGAGAACCATCTGAACAGCACACAGTGGGCAGGAAGGAGGATAGCTCCATCTTGCAAAATGCAATGTTTGTGTAGATGGACCGTTTATAACAGTGCAAGGATGAATTCTCCCCAGCACCAGTATGTTACCTGCTGCTTATTTTTTGTTCCGCAGTACCTCTTTCGTTTCCATTTCTGGAGCACACTGAGCTGAAAGTCTTCAGTGCAGCAGCACCCACCCCCCACAGCCCAGTTATCTTGGCTACGTAGTCACAGGTAATGCAGACTCGGACAGGTTATAGTTGAACCTAACATTTCCCCACAATGTGCATCACTTTACGCTTAGTATATTTCACCTGCCTTTTTGTTACCCATTTACCGGTACTCAGATTAGATCTTTTTAGAGCAGTGTCTGCTTGGGATGTATTTATGGAAAGGTTTTCAGGTACCAAAATATGCCTTTGGTAACCTCTTACGTTGCCGCACTGCTTCCAAACACTAGGTCAGCCTAGCGTTTATGTCTCTGGCATTTATCGTCTTAAAACACAGCTACGTTGTTCTTTTTCTTAGTTTGGATAGGAGCTGGTTTGAGGGGGAATGGATCAAAATACATTAAAGGAACGACAAGATGGGTACAGGATAGATATGGATTGTGGCTAGTGGTGTGTGTACTCCACTTCATAAACTGGGGGTGAGGGGAGTACATTGGATGCAGAGTTAACAGGAGTGTGTACACAACCTCTGATACCAAATCAGATGAATGCTAGCCAGGCACATGTCAGGAGTCACTAGAAATAAGATTGGAACCTCTGGTTCTGTATGCTTCTTCCACATGTGTCCAGCTACTGTTATTGTATGTCAGATCATTCTTCCCTGGGCTAAATGCGTTCTTGCACTCCAGGGTGGTTTTACCTGTCCAGACTATTAATTTGATTTGGAAGACACACTATGAAGGTTTTCTGTAAATATATGCAGGTAAGGTTGGTCCTTCGCCTAGCAGATATGCCTACTTAGCTGTGCAAGGTCTTATAAAAAGTATCACTCTTTGAGGGTGCTTTATTTGTGGTAAATAACAAATATACATTAGGTGAAGTTGAAAATAAAGCAATTTAATAAATACTTGGGGGAGGGGAATACTTGTCATTGCTGACCCTTAATTAAGATGAGGGACGATGGAAGCATATGCATCACCATTTACAGGGCATGATTCAGTCATCCAGTACATATTGCCCACACTCTGCTGTCCATGATGGTAACAACTGAGTTTTGTTTTGTTTTTGTGCTGCACACCCAAGCCACCCATTATCAGAAGGGCCCTACTATATTAGCCCTTCTCACCCCATAATTCTGTTCTTCATTGCATCACTGCAGGAAATGGTTTAGGATTCTATGGCTTATTGAATCCACCTGACAGGATTTTCATCAGTGTGGGGAAGAATCTAAAAAGAGGGCTCTGGAAGTTGAAATGCAGTATGACTTCTAAACACTCTTCTAATCAAGCAGAAAACAGGAAGAGCTTTTGCCAAGACAGCCAGATACTGTTGATGAAAGAATTTATCTTTTGTTCCATAAATAGGTTTCAATCCATCCCTTGCTGACAGAGCAAGATGCAAGATAATGGAGAGGTGATGATTCAGGGAGGAAGAGGATTGGCTGGTCCAGCTTATTCCTCCTCCTACTTCTCATTCAGAGCTCTCATCTGGTGCCTGGACAAAAGGAGAGAAAGAGAGGGAATAGAATGCCTGGAGAAGGAACAATAATCTGGGCTGGCCAGTCTTCCCACCACCAAACCTTCCATGCCACCCAAACCTTGGCCTTTGCTTTGTCTGCTTCTCATCTTCTACGCATGGGGGGTGGGGGAAGAATTGTATCTACAGTGACTTTGTAATGATCTTTTTACCCTGTTAAAATGTTTTCATAGTATTCACTCAAAAGCTTTCCATCTTTGATGGGCAGAGATCAATTTGCCTCAGTTGTTAAGTGATTAATTCCTCAAATGAGCTTTCAAAATATTGATGGCAGATAAGCTCTGACATCCACATACCATATTGGCATGGCTTCACTTGTACAATCGTAGCTTCACAGGGCATAAATATTAGAAGAATAGTGATGCCATGAAACCCTGGAATATAATTGGGTTGCTGCTAGTTTTATATAATGGGAGAGCTTCCACTAGAGGCTCATCAGAACAGTTCCTGGACAATACAACTTCAGACTCAAGGTGAGGGGTTTTAGCCTTGCCTTCTCCATGTCATCATAAGTGTTGTATGTGCATGGATTTCCTCATATGGGGAAGCATTCTTCAATGTGATCTCCTATCTCAACTTTATTTGAAAATTCTACACAGGTTTCATCTGATTAAGGTACCCCTGCCCGTACGGGCCGGTCGTGTCCGACTCTAGGGTTGTGCGCCCATCTCACTTAAGAGGCCGGGGGCCAGCGCTGTCCGCAGACACTTCTGGGTCACGTGGCCAGCGTGACAAGCTGCATCTGGCGAGCCAGCGCAGCACACGGAAACGCTGTTTACCTTCCCGCTAGTAAGCGGTCCCTATTTATCTACTTGCACCCGGGGGTGCTTTCGAACTGCTAGGTTGGCAGGTGCTGGGACCGAGCAATGGGAGCGCACCCCGCCGTGGGGATTTGAACCGCCGGGGATTTTACCCACAGCGCCACCCGCGTCCCTCTTCATCTGATTAGGACCCACCTAACTTACCACAAAATTTGGCTTCAGGTAAAATTCACTTTATAGTTTTTGAAGCCATGAAAACCTTGTTTCCCCATCTAAAAACAACAACAACCAGCACCTCCCAAAATCAAACATATGTGAAAACCTTTCTTATTATACTATACTTACTACAATTTATTCTTACTATACTTACTACAATTTTCTTGCTAAATGTAAACTTACCAGTTTAGGATTGTGGAATGTTTTGTGTATAACTTAGCACATAAAGTAGTACTGATTGGTATTGTTCCACTCACCCCACCTTCTTTCCTAGTGTATTGCTAGGCAGACTTCCTCAATACTCTCTTCCTTCACCCTTCAGTTCTAGCAGCCACCCAACCTGTAGGTAGTTCCTGTGTGCCTTCCTTCTTCCTGGCCTGGTGCTACCTAATTTTTTTTTTGGGGGGTGTGAGTATTGTGAGGCATCCTTCCCTGCCAGCAATAAATACTGCCAGGGCAGTAAGAGTAATGCATAACAAATTTCTCCTCACCTAGCCACCCCTTCCACTCCCCAACTCTGGCAAGGTAGGGAAGCAGTGGCAGGGGTCAGTGTTGGTAACAGCAGTGGAAGTTGCAAATATTGTCTTGAGTTGTGGGGGAAGCAATACTAGTGTGGAGACAATGATGTGGGAACATTGCAGAGCAATTTATGAAGTGGGAGGTAATGCAGTCTACTTCAAATCCATTACGAATACACTTTGATCACATCTGTGGGTTGCTGCTTCATATACCTGCAGTAAAAGACCTGTCTTGAGGTGCCCATAGACACCACCTTGCTTATATCATCATTAGATGGAGAGGAGAGAATTGTATGTCTTTTGTCAACATGTGTACCTATTTCCTCGTCTTTGTGGGCCATTTGCCTGCAAGCATCCTAACAAAAGATGTGCATCAGAACTTTGCCACTGACTATTCCATAACTTTCAACTCCTTCTTCTGGATGCATTAACCCTTTCCTTTTGCAAACTCCATTCTTAAGATATATTTATAAAAACATGAAGTATAAATGCTTTGTTCCAATTCAGTTACAATATACGTTTTGTTAGATATGGAGATGCAAGCTGTTGCACCCTAAGGGTACCTAAGTATATCTTAGATTTTGCCAGTTGGGAAAATAACAAAAAAAAATACAGTGAAAATTGAAACCATAAATATTGTAGTAAAAGGAGGAAAGTTTTATTATCTGGGCTTAGAAACAATATGTTGCTATAGGAATTCTCATTTAATAACTTTTGCCTTACATTTGAGGGTATTCACAGGGCCAAAGGGAGCCAAAACCCTTATCAAGTGTTGTTGTTTTCTGGGGGGGAGAGCAAAATTGGGGTTAGGGTGGAACATACTAGTATGATCAGTGCTTCTCACAGTAGTCTTTATCTATATCTATCTGTCTATCTATCTATCTATCTATCTATCTATCTATACACACATACACAGTGGTGCCTCGGGTTAAGTATTTAATTCGTTCCGGAGTTCTGTTCTTAACCTGAAACTGTTCTTAACCTGAAGCACGACTTTAGCTAATGGGGCCTCCTGCTTCCGCCGTGCCGCCGGAGCACGATTTCTGTTCTCATCCTGAAGCAAAGTTCTTAACCTGAAGCACTATTTCTGGGTTAGCAGAATCTGTAACCTGAAGCGTATGTAACCTGAAGCGTATATAACCTGAGGTACCACTATATATATATAGTGAGTTGGCTTCTTGAGTAAGCGTGGACAGGAGTAGGCTGCAAGCATCATACTAACTGCAGAGAAACATAACTATCCTGAACCCATATATTCATATCTTGCTCCATCCCAGTAAATGAAATATCCTTGAAAATACTAATGTATATTTCTGAGTTCTCAAATTGGTGTCCTAAAGATACATATTTTCTGGTCCTGAACTTTCGCTTTGAGCTTGCATGAATTCAGTGACGCTCCTCAACTCTTTTACGTGCTTGCTTGTTCCTTGTGTGTAGGTATATATTTTCAAAGTTCTATCAAAATGTTTTGTTTGATGCAGTGACCTGAGGAATGAGAAAGCAGAGATGTCAGAGGCCCTGTTGTCCAAAGGCCTTGTCACCATGTGGGAAAAGAAGGATGACTGGCAGATTCCTAGTTTAGTGCTAAGAGGCTTATGTGTTTACTGATGCAGACAGATACTGTAGCAATGCTATAATTACCAGCCTTATTACCTTTCAATACAGGATATAGGAGTTTTGCATCTGTGAAATTGGCAGTAATTTATTTCAACGTGCTACTTCTAAAAGTATTTCTATCATCATTCTAAAAGGAGGTTTTTCTTCTTTTAGAAAAATGCAATGTACCAATATTTCTGCTGGGATAAAGGAAAAAGACCAAAAATCACCAAAAACACACACAAAAAAAACGGGCAGGAGTAAGGGTTAACTCTAAACCTTCACATTGCTAGATAATAGGGCTTGTAAAACCCAACTTTGGAGTCAAGAATTATTCTTCAAAACGCTGTTGCATGTTTCCCCATCCTATGGACTACAGTTGGTTATAAACTCTCTGTTGTTGGCATCTGTCTGTCTGGGAGACAATGGAAGAAGTTTGCCTTTGGGGGTGAAGTCAAACTGTTGGAAGGTTACAGTGCCTGCTGTGGCTGTAGAGACCAATATGGAAGACATAAAGGTAAAGTATAGGGACCCCTGACCATTAGGTCCAGTCGTGGATGACTCTGGGGTTGCGGTGCTCATCTCGCTTTATTGGCCGAGGGAGCCAGCATACAGCTTCTGGGTCATGTGACCAGCATGACTAAGCCACTTCTGGTGAACCAGAGCAGCACACGGAAATGCCGTTTACCTTCCCGCCGGAGCAGTACCTATTTATCTACTTGCACTTTGACATATTTGGTTGCAAATAGGACAGATGAAGGCGTCCAGTTGTTCTGCTGCAAATGCACCAAGGCGTTTCTTCTCTGCGCTCCTCCCAGTGGTCATTCCTTCCCTGGTCACTGCTATGGATACATGGTCTGTCTCCAGGCACTGCAGTTGTCTGCAAGGAATTCCCACATGGTGGGGTTAACGTTGACAGCCTTTGTGTCAAGTTTGCAGACGTCTTTGTAATGCAGAGTTGCTCTTCCAATGGACTACAGTTTGTTACAAACACAAAGCATTTATTTGCACAACCACCCTATGAGAAAGTAGGCTGCTGTTCCTGTTTGCAGAGGAGAAATCAAGGCTAAGGAAGGTCATTCAGTGTGACTACAGCAGAGATGGAAACTTGATGCAAAGCATGCAGGGCCCACTTCCATCCCTTTGTTCAAGCTAGGTGTGCCCCAGAAGCGTCTTCCTGGGAGCAACTGCCTGAGAGTGGCACCTGTCAAAGATGCAACCTCTGCATTTGTTACAACCTTTTCTAATGCATCTAAGGCAGTCGCAGAAAGCTGTGTGTGTACAAGTCAGAGTTCTGCATGACGAATGGCTCCTAACCCTCACACCCCGCTTGCCTGAGCCGTTGCTTCTTTTAAATCACCCATCTTATCTTGAAGAAACACATCTTGTTCTGTATCCGAACCAGGTTGCTTATCTCACCTCCAGAGGCTGCCCATCAACGTGAGGGTGTGAAGTGAAATGACTTTGCCAGCTATCGGCTCAATTTGCAGTGAGCAGCCCACATCTCGATACCAACACATAATTCAGTTGGTTTTGGCAGATTGCTAAAAGGAAGGCTAGAATCACACTGCCAGGGACACTGAATTATATCAACTTGAGACAGAATCTGAGCCCTGCAGGTCAGGATTTGAGGACACTAAAGGAAGCTTAAGCTTGTATTTGTAACAACAAATATTTTGAAATGTGGATGCTCAGTGCAGACCAAACTATAATGGAGGCTGAGGTTAACATTCGACAAAATTTTGCAGAAGCAATTAAATACAATACATATGTTATCAGTTAAATTTATAATTCAACACAGGAAGCAGCTGTATTGATTGATCTTTATATTCAATGTGATCATTGTTAGGGGAAACAATTCTTATATTCATTCCTAAAACTGGTAAGAAGCTGCTCAAAAATCCTTCATAGCTAAAGTTAGTTTAAATACACTGACCATTTATATGCCAACCCTAAGAATTGTCAGGCACATCACTATCAATGCTCAGGACTGTGTTTTGCCGTAATTCCATGAGAATGTAGAAACAGCACAGAACTGAAAACAAAATTGCATTTCAACAATTTCTAAAGCAAGTTTCTAGCCCTTATGGTCAGGAACACATGCATGTTGAAACTGTGGACAATGATTTCTGAAAACATAGAAGCCTGAGAATTGGTTAAAATGCATTTCCACTGGGGCTTCCATGGCCTGCGTAGGTCCTTGGCCCTCCACCTGAACATTTTTGAACTTGTATTATCCCTTCCCTCCTTTGGTTTGTTGATTTGCAATTCCTCCTCTTAGCTGGTCCCTGGTTATTTAGTTGAAACCCTTCTACCCACCCCATAACAAAATCTGTCCAGAGGTGTCAGCTTTTATAATCAAATAAACCAAGCCACTGTGATAAGTATATGTTGTTATGGGCTTCTGTTTCAGATTTCTGTGAGTAGGACTATTGGTGTAAGTTGCCTAGGGAAATACCTTGACGCCCTCTTAATAGTCTGTTGAAGCATATAGCTATGCTCCACGCAACCTATCTATTTGTAAATAAACGCAAAATACTACAAGACAACTTGCACCTGCATTTTTGGACACCAAAGTCAATACACACACACACACATATACATATATATGTTTTGTTTTGTTTATGGCCTGACAGCTGCACATCAGAATGAAGCCCATAAAATTGTGACGTATGGGTATATTTCACCAAATCCTTGCTGGGTGACATTTCAAAGGCTGTAGTGGCCAGCCACAAATGTAACCTTAATCACTGAAAGAAGCACACATATTCAACATTCTATATATTGTGTGTGTGATAGTGTGTGTGTGTGTGTGTGTGTGTGTGTGAGAGAGAGAGAGAGAGAGAGAGAGAGAGAGAGAGAGAGAGAGAGAGAGAAGAGCATGGGTAGAGTGTAAAGAAGGGCTGGGTATGGTTATTTCTGGCTTCTGTTGCCATTGGTTTAACCTATCTGAACTGGTCATAGTGCCGACATCCCTTATACTTGGTTAAAATGCACCACAATCTTATTCATGTTTATGCAGAAGTACATCTCCCCTGTGACTTAGACTCTGTTAAGTGTGCTTCAGGTCACAGCTTCAGAAGCGATGTTTCGACTGGAGTCCTATACCCACCTCCCTGGGAATAAGCCTCACTGCACTCAATGGGGTTTGTTACTGAGGAGCTATGTGTAGGATTGCACTGTCAGCGAAGTTTTATAAACCTGTAAAGCAGCTGTCCCTCCTCCCTCCTGGTGCCTCCATTGTCAGCATCACAACAGAAAGATCTGCAAGAAGGGAGGGTCTCTTTTTCTTTTCTTTTTATCTTGTCATTCCAGAATCCCACTTCTCGCCTTCAGCTGCTTGCATCCATATTGATGGGGAACAGGATAAATAGAACAAGCTAATTTGTAATCCCAGATAGAAAATGATGGCTCGACTGTTTCCGTCATTGAGCACTCTGCCAGTTTAAACAGCTGATTAGTCAGCTTCTGTGGAATCGATCTGAATCAGTTCCACCTGCATGCTCCCACCAGGAGCCACTTTATTGTAAATCAATCATTCTGAAAACAACTCACAAAGGGGCCAGTCCTCACTAACAAGCCATCAATTTGACCTGTCTGTCTGGAGCACACTGCCAATTAGGAGTGCAACAAACATTTATTCAAAAATTATGGGCAAGTTTACTCAGTTTGTTTTTCCTCTTCTTAAGAGGCACCTGTAGCAATATATGTTGCTGTATCATGTTTGTTTTTAAAATCTTATTTGGGGAGGGGGGCAGTTTCCAGCTATCATAATAGAAAGGGCTTTTGCTATGTGCATGAGAAAGAAAACATGTCCAGAATTTTAACAAACAGATGGGGCAGTTAGCCTTTATTACTAAAAGCCAATGTTAGCAGGAACTCAGAAGCTTTATGTCCTGCCCTTGATCCCCTAGGGTATAAAGATCAATCCTAGAAGTCAGAGAAGTTCTCCTCTTTCTTTGACATGATGAATTGCTAAATTTTGGCCTTGCGGGATAGTGGCTCATCCAACTGGCAGTGGTTGGAGAATCTGCCTTAGGAGGGATGCACAGATATATGGTTTGGTCTTTCAACTTTTCCTTTAAGATAGTTCAAACTATCCTAAATAAAAGAGAATGAAAAAGATATGTTCTAGTTTTCTGCCCTTTCTTTTTCTTTCCTTCTTTTTTAATTGGCGTGTCTGGGCATTTCATTTATGTCAACTCAAAAGTGTGAGAATAATGTTTGGAAGCTCTGTGTCGTGTTTAGTATCTCAAGAGTGTAAGACTCTTCCAAATAGATGCAGGAGGGATGGGTGCGGGGATATGTACTGCCTTAAACTCTGATGCCAGGCTGGGTATGCTAGCTGAGATAATGCGATTGCATTGCCAAAGTGTGCTTTTCGAGACAGATTATGGTTGACTATAAAAATGTGATACTCTGTCATACAAGCTGCATAACACCACAGCTCAAGAAGAAAAAAAAGGCTAGGGAAAATATTTCATTCAAACCCTAACTTAAAAGCATAAGAAGAGCCTGTTGGATCAGGCCAATGACCATCTCGTTCAGCATCCTGTGGCCAACCAGATGCCTGTGGGAAACCACCAAGTTGAATCTGAGCACACAAGCACTCTTTTCTCCTGTTGTCTCCAGCAACTGGTATTTGGGAACTGTACTGCCTCTGACTGTGGAGGCAGAGCGTAGTCATCGTGGCTAGTAGCCATCTATAGATAGCCTCATTTTCATGAATCCTCTTTTAAAGCCATCTAAGTTGGTGCCCAAAAGGGACACAGGTGGCGCTGTGGGTTAAACCACAGAGCCTAGGACTTGCCGATCAGAAGGTCGGCGGTTCGAATCCCCGCGACGGGGTGAGCTCCCGTTGCTCGGTCCCTGCTCCTGCCAACCTAGCAGTTCAAAAGCACGTCAAAGTGCAAGTAGATAAATAGGTACCACTCCAGAGGGGAGGTAAACGGTGTTTCCATGCACTGCTCTGGTTTGCCAGAAGCGGCTTAGTCATGCTGGCCACATGACCTGGAAGCTGTACGCCAGCTCCCTCGGCCAATAAAGCGAGATGAGCGCTGCAACCCCAGAGTCGGTCACGACTAGACCTAATGGCCAGGGGTCACCTTTAAGTTGGTGCCCATGATTGTCTCCTGTGAGAGCAAGTTCCATAGTGTAACTATGTCCTTTGTGAAGGAGTTTTTTAGCAAGAACTTGGTGACTTTAAAATATCCTACTGTCACAGAACTCTTTCGAAATCAATGCATTTGCTAAAGAGCTCCTCCACATGTGTCACAGAACCCCAGCTCATTGCAGATGATTCTGTGATGTTCCAGAGTGAATTTCACATTCATTTGCTCAACAGGTGGATAAGTCTGAGAACATGACCCAGAACGTGTCCAACACTCTTGTGCAGCTGGAGAGGATTGAAAGGGTATGGATATGCTGTCTTTCACACAAGTTTGTCTGCTATTACTAATATAACAAAACAGGTGTGAGGGGAAAGGCAGTGGACTTTCCATCTTGTAAGGCTCTTAAGAAGGGATGTGGGAATAGAGGAGGCAGAATACAGGTCTATGAGGATCTGTAGTTGCAGTGCAAGTTTCACCAAGCCCTTTTGGGAAGGAGAGGCATACAGTGGCTGATTTCTCCATCTCTAGAAAGACAAAAGCCAAAGAAGATTGTCACATGATAAAGTAAGAATGTCTACATTTACCAGGATAACTTAATTTATAATTGCTGCTGCTCAAAATGTGAAAGAGGACACCACCCATTACATGCCGTTCCTCCGCTCCCAGAAACTGAAGCAAGAACTTGACAGTCCTTCTCGTGTCCCCTCTCTTGGTTCTACTTTATTACCACTGTAGTCAGCCCATTCTTCAGAAATGCTGAAAGTCCAGCGAAAAAAATAAATGGTTTCTTTAGCCTATACTTGTCCTGCCAACTGATCCTTGGAATGCCTTTTGCTATAACTCACTTTCATTCTAGGCTGGAATTATGGAGGCTCGATGCCGAAAAGCGACACCAAATGCTTTGTATTTTCTGTCTCAATGACTTTCACCCTCCGTTTGTAAGGAAAGAGATGTAGGCAGAGTCCTCGATAGGACAGAGAAGGATTCACAGGCTCAAACGGAACCCAAGCCCTGTTTATTATTTGGCTGAGGGATCTGAACTGTTTCAGTGGGATTTATATCAGAGTAAACATAGACATCTTGGTTGTAGTATGTTTATGGTATCTGTAAGTCGCTTTGAGTCATTTCCACAAGTAAAGTAAGTATGAAGATGATGATAAAATATCTGGTCTGGTTTCATACCTGGTTTTGGGAGAGAGATGGGGAAATGTGAGCCTGTTGGTTCCCCTTAATCTCCAAGTGGCTCTTGGTACCATAGACCATGGTGTTCTTCTGCAACAACTCAAGGAGGCACTGTACTACAGCAGTTCTGCTCCCACCTGCAGTGTCACTACCAGAAAGTCGTACAGTCGTACCTTGGAAGTCAAACGGAATCTGTTCCGGAAGTCCGTTCGACTTCCAAAACATTTGGAAACCAAAGCGCAGCTTCTGATTGGCTGCAGGAAGCTCCTGCAGCCAATCAGAAACTGCGGAAGCCCCGTCGGATGTTCAGCTTCCAAAAATAGTTCACAAACTGGAGAAGTGACTTCCGGGTTTGTGGTGTTCGGGAGCCAAAATGTTTGAGAACTAAGCTGTTTGAAAACCAAGGTACAACTGTACTAGGAAATAGCTTTTGGGCTGTGGGGATCCACAAGGATCCAGTCTGGCTCCTATGCTTTCTATATGGAACCATTGGAAGCTGTCTGTCTTTCTGGATCCATGTTCCTTATCCTGCATCCTATTCATCACTCTGTCATGTCCTCAGGTATCACCTTGACACCAGATAATGTGTAGCTTCATGTCTACTGAGAAAGAGACCTGATCTTCCATTTAGTGCATGGAAGGTAATAAATGACCTTGTTTATTCCTAGCTGACTATAGCATAGTATCATAAACCTCAAGAGGCAATTGTCTGGTCATTTCTGCTTACTGCACTCAGAGCTAGGAAGGGTCTATGACCATTGGCAGGAAGAAAATGGGATTGCTACTTCCTTTTTTGGCGGGTTTCATGTATTTTTGAGGGTTGTGTGACCAGCAGAGTTGATAGCACAGCTTTTAAAAGCATAGGAACCCTCCTACACTGAAGAAAAGGCAGCAACCCAAGAAGGTAATCTGGAATAAGAGGTAACCTATGCAAGGCAGGTGTTCTTCCTGTTTCTGCCCCCTCCATCCCCTGCAATATGAGGTCAATAAAACTGGCCTCTGTTACACAGGTACTGTAAAGAATACTGGAGAGCTTGACTTGCACTATCCAGAAGCTGTTATCATGCTAAGATACACATTCTGGAATGTGAGGGTCTCAAGGGCTTGCAAATTGAATTCCATGCATTTCTTAGAAGGCAGTCTTCTGTAGGTCTTTAGGACTGTCATGGAGCCATAATTCTTCATATGCCAAGTCTATTTCTTGAGCCTGTCCTGTTAAAAAAAAAAAAAAAATCCAACTGGATCCCACTATCCCATATCAAGCTGCTACATTCCCAGCCAAAATGATCTGCAAGTCCCCCACCAGCTGCCAGTGTTTCGATAAATGCTCCGGAGTTGTGTCTGCAGCCAGATGGTCCTTGACAAAATCTTCACATGTCAACTTGTATTGTGATATCAGAGCAGTTTCTTCCCCATAGTTTTGTGTGCATGTGCACACACTTGCCATTATTTTGCTTCTCTTTTTTTCCTGCACTCAGAAGAAGGATTTCTGTTTTACCTCAGACGTTATTCAGAAATGGCAGCCTATGAATCGCTGAGAATTTTGCATTAAATTCCAACAGTTCTAACACGTTTTATTCCAGGATGTGGCTTTCCTTGGTACAGAATTTTTATCCATAGAATGGATAGCAGAGAGATACACAGCTTTGCTATATTTTCTTGTTGTGTGCCAAGGAGGAAGAAGAATCGCCACAGAACCCTAGTGAACTGATAAAGGAGGGACAAAGAGAAAGGAAGGGAATACAAATAATATGCAAAGGGCTAACTAACAAGACTTGGGAGAGTTAGCCTAGACTAGTGGGAGAAGGTTTGTGTAAGGAGCTACGGTAGCGCCTTGGTTCCCGAACGGCTTAGTTGTCAAACAAATCTGTTCCCAAATGCCGCAAACCTGGAAGTAATTATTTTGGTTTGTGAATGTTTTTCGGAAGCCAAATGTCTGACACAGCTTTCACAGCTTCCAACTAAGTGCAGGAAGCTCCTGCAGCCAATCAGAAGCCGTGCCTTGGTTTTCGTATGGTTTCAGTAGTCGACTGGACTCTCAAGTTGAACCCTGAATGACATATTATCAGCTTGAGATGGAGAGAAGAAGGAGAGGGAGAGTTATTTCTTTTATTTCTTTATCAATCAAACAAACATCCAGAATATCCCTTTCCTCTTTTGAAAATCATTTGTCCCCCATGAAAGGCGGACATTTAATGGAGCTTGGTGTCTTCTATTCCTTATGGGGAGGGAGGCTTGCAATTGTTTATAAGGATTTCTACCTTTTCTTCCTTTCTTGAACAGCAATAAAATCTTTGCTGCCACTCCCAGTGATGGTTAAGCTGCAGTGGGCAGCCCGACAATTTTCCTAACTTTAGTCATTCTGTGACAATGATAAATACCACCCCCATACATATATTCATACTCCATGAATTCTCTCTCTCTCTCTCTCTCTCTCTCTCTCTCTCTCTCTCTCACACACACACACACACACACAAACACCACCCCAGCCATAATTGTGCCCAGCTCAGGGTTTGAGTCATGAGTGGCAGCTGGTACCCATGAAAATCAGAGTGCTCAGGATTCCAACTCCACCCAAGCTCTCCCACCAGCCCCAGCCTTAACCTCACCCCCCCTGAGATTCAATATTATCATCCCATGATTATGTGTGAGTGACTTCAGCTGAAAAACATGTGTGAGAGAGATGAATTCTCTTGTTTCTAGTGTCTGACTTGAGATACCCAGTTTACACATGCAAACTGTTACTTGATAGCCATTAACGGATGTACTTCAAACCAGCTCTGAATTCTTCTCAGTGCTCCTCCTTATTTCATACATTTTCTCTGGAGTTTGCATGCATGCTGCGATACCATGAAAACTGTCATATTTGATTATATTTTTTGTGAGACTTTTTTCCTCTTTTCATTTCCATACATTTACCATGGATATTAGTTTTAAAATTTGAAACAGCAAGAGGAAGTACTTTGCTTGTTGGGGGAAATATTTCAGAGTCTGTCCAGTTTAATCTTGCCACCCTAACCATGAGATGGCCACCCTAACCAGCAGCGAGGGTGTCCTTCAAAGACTAGCCCCTAGGCACTGGCACTGGCGTCTAACATCTAGCAGCCGCATATCAGTCCTAGGGAAATTAAAGCCAATTTCTGGACACCAGACTGTGGTTTTTATTCATGCATCTAGACAGCATGGAGACTGCCTTGCCATATACTGACATAAAGGACAAATAGACCTAGTTATTATCTGTGACACAGTGAGAGCCCAGATGACATGCTCCGACAAGGTCTGAAAACAGTAAAATAGAGATGTTGAAAGGAACTGGTGTTAAAATGAAGCTCCAAGGACTGCATCATGGGATGGTGGCAGGATTAGGTGTGTAGTGTCTTAAAAGTAGCATATATCTAAGTTTGTCTGGCAGGGCAAAAAGCCTCGAATAAAGTTTAAAATATTAACTGATTCGAAAGAAAGAGGAGGGTTTGCCCTGCCGGACTTGAGGTTGTACTATGAAGCTGCAGCCTTCTGCTGGCTGAAAGATTGGTTTTTGTTGGAAAACACCGATGTTCTAGATCTGGAAGGTTTTGACAATGCTTTTGGTTAGCATGCATACCTATGGTATGACAAGGTTAAAGTTCATAAACTGTTCAGAAACCATATTGTCAGAAAAGCAATTTTTGCAGTCTGGTTGAAATACAAAGACTTATTAGAGAGTAAAACACCGAGGTGGTTATCACCGGTGGAGGCCAAGGCTCGAAAAAGACCCAATATGGAGGCCTACTGGCCGAAATATTGGGAATTAATTGAAAAAATTGGAGATAACTGGAAGTTGCAGAGTCAGGATAAGCTAAAAAATAAGGTGCGAGATTGGTTACACTATGCTCAAATTCAAGAGGTTTTTAAAATGGACAAAAAAGTGGGTTTCCAGGTGGAAAAATCGAAATTAGAGATGGAATTGTTAGAATCAAAAACTAAGACACTTTCGAAAATGTATAACTTGCTGCTCAAATGGAATACACAGGATGAGACAGTTAAATCTGCCATGATAAAATGGGCACAGGATGTTGGACATAACATTATGTTTGAAGACTGGGAAAGGTTATGGAACACCGGAATGAAATTCACGGCATGTAGTGCCCTGAAGGAAAACATTATGAAAATGATATACCGGTGGTACATGACCCCAGTCAAGTTAGCTAAGATTCACCACCTGTCTGACAACAAATGTTGGAAGTGTAAGGAGGCAGAGGGGACCTTTTTTCATCTCTGGTGGACCTGCCCAAAAGTGAGGGCCTTCTGGGAAATGATTTATAATGAATTGAAAAAGGTATTTAGGTATACCTTTCCCAAGAAACCAGAGGCCTTCCTGCTGGGTATGGTGGACCAGAAAATGTCAAAGAAGGACAGAACTTTGTTTATGTACGCTAGCACAGCAGCAAGAATACTCATCGCAAAGAGTTGGAAGACACAAGATTTGCCCACGCTGGAGGAATGGCAGACGCAGTTGATGAACTACATGGAGATAGCTGAACTGACCGGCAGAATCCGAGATTTGGATCAAGAAACAATTGAGGGGGACTGGAAAAAATTTAAAGACTATTTGCAAAAATATTACAAACTGTACGAACTCTTAAGATAGTGCACGATCAGGAAATGTTATGCTTTAGCAATTATGATTAAGTAAATGGTAAAATAAGTGATAAAAGAGAAAAGGAGACAAATTGAATTGAATATGTTATGTTTATTTTAAAGGTATTAAAACTGAGATATAATACATTGATTTTGGATACATAACAATTGAAAGTTACAGTGAGGTATGAAATAAGGTAACAAATTGCTGACATGGTTAATTTAAAGAACGCAGATCCGGAAGGGGTGGGGAAGTCCAAATGTATCTAACTCTTTCTTTTTCTTTCTTTTTTTTCTGTGCTTTTTGTATTGCTAAAAAAGAAAAAATGTTTCTTGTATCTATTGTATGTGTCTGCAATGTACAAAACTATGGAAAGAAACGCAATAAAAAATTTTATAAAAAAAAAAAAAAAAGTAGCATATTGGGACACACACGTGCCCCTTGCCAGTTAACTTCCAATCCTGTCCATATAAGAGGCTGAGTTTGATCTTAGCATTGTTAGTCCAGTGAATTCTTTGTTGGAGTTCTGAATTTGCAATATATGGGGTGAGTGTTGATTCTTATGTAGCCAAAATAGCACCATTCATGTTAGGAAAATACAAACATTATTTAGCGGGGAGGGGGAAATCCAGAGGGTGGTAGTCAACTAAGTTTTACTTAGACTAGACCCATGACATTAATGAACATAATCCATTTCAGTGGGTCTACTCTGAATACCACCCACTAAATGGTCACACACCAAAGAGAACCCAATGGAAACAAAGCATTCTAAATAGCCACTGGAATTGCTAGTAAAAACAGGTGTGGCCCGTGGAGAAGGGGAAATGGAATTCGCTGGTGAAGGGGAGGGTATGGCCGCAGTGGTCCAGGAGGCTTCAAAACAAGTTGGCAGAATAGGACTAGCTCAGGTATCTTCAACCTTTTCAGGCCAGGACCCATTTTTAACGCATACGCATTGGGGAACCCATTTCTTATTCTTTTACCTTACATTTGCATGGTGGTAATGTTCCTGTTGCGACCCGCCTTGGAACTGGCTGAGACCCAGGTGGGTCCCCATCCACCAGCTGAAGACCAGTGGACCAGCCCCTAGAGAAGGCAAGGAGTGCAGAGGGTGTAAAGAGGAGAGTGGAAACTGGGAAGTTCTGTATATTTATTCCTCCTTTGCCCTTTACTCCATTTCTGTCTTTTTCTCCAAGTGAAATGAGTGTGTGTGTGTGTGTGTGTGTGTGTGTGTGTGTGTGTAAGAACCTTCTCATTGTTTTGATATGTAATTCCCTGGTTTACTTTGAGATGCTATTTTTAATCGTCTCCATAGAAGGAAGTGAGAGTTGCCTATAGAAACCAATGGAGAAATTAAGTTAGGACTGGGCATTAGTACATCCTACACCTTACAAAAATACCAAAAACGGAGCAGCAAAGAAAAGAGTTCCTGCAAGTTAAGGGATAGGCTGAAGCCAAGAGAGTTACAAAATAGAATCTTATTCTATTTTATTCAGTTTGGAGGGCTGTGCTGAGATACAGAAACCCTGCGCTGTTGTTAATGCAGATCAGAGGTAGGACTGAATCTGCTTCGGATTCCCAAGTTGCACCCACACCATGCATTTAAAGCAGCTGTTACATGCCACTTTAATTGTTGTGACATCTCCCAAACAATAGCGTATACAGTGGTACCTTGGTTTAAGAACAGCTTAGTTTATCAACAACTTGGATTAAGAATTCTGCAAACTTGGAAGTAGGTGTTTATTTTGTGAACTTTGCCTTGGAAGCAGAACATCTTCCGCTTTCTGTCGAGTGTGTTCCATTTGTAAATTGAGTCCCCCACTGCTATGGGAAAGCATGCCTTGGTTTAAGAACGCTTTGGTTTAAGAATGGACTTCCAGAACGGATTAAGTTCATAAACCAAGGTACCACTGTAATTAGTCTTAAGGGAGTGGGGGAACATTGGTGATGCATGAATGGCTTCTGCATGTGGTTTCAAATGCAAGAGGCTGTGCAGTGCAGTGAAATCTTGTTCATGCCAGAAGCACCAAATTCTGTGTACAAATCCACTTAAAATGGATGTCCTCTCCAATCCTGGTAGGAGGGCCCCAGCAGTGACTTTGATGCCAGAGGCCTCAGACATCCCAGAACGCGGCATAATTGCCAGTCCGTGTCACTGCTATTCTTGTAGCCTGCAGGTGTCAATGCAAGCACCAATAAAAATGAACCAATAAGGATAGGGAAAGGAATTTAGCAAGATGAGGAAGTTGGGGGAAATATATTTTTCATGCATAAGTCGATCAAATTCAGCAGCCTGCTGTGATGGGAAAGATACATAATATGATAAAGCTTGGTAGCAAAGACATGTGTGATTGAACAAACCAATGAAGAGATAACATTTGAAAGCTTTACAGCTTGGAAAGCTGTTAGCAAGCTGGGGTCCCCTTCATCATTTTTAATTTTAGTTTTACTGCCCTTCATTTGCTTTGACAGGTTGATGTTGCCATGGTGCAGTTGAAATCCTCATAAAAGTGCTGTTACCCTTTCCAAGAAGGCTATTTTTTCCAAGGGTTTATGCCACATTTTATAGTTATGTCAGAAGGTTTACTTGGTTTATGAATCCTGCAAGCAGTTGGATTGCTTTGGAAACTCTGAGTTGCATTTTGGCTTCTGCCATTTAATGGTTTAAGCTTTAAAAAAAGATCACCATATCAACGTGTTATGTCCTTTCAATAATTAAACTCATTACAAATTTATCCTTTTGTTAATAAGGGCACATAAAAAGCATTCTATGCTTATGCTACCCATTTGATCCAAAAAATATTTGCTGCAGAGGGTGGGTGGGTGTGGGGAGCTGTCACATGTCCTTAAATATTGATCAGCTATAGGAAACAACATCATCAATCACATAAACATTTACGATGTGGGGGTGGGTGGATTGGTACTTACACAGAGTTTTTGTCATACCTATAGAGTTATTTCCACTGGCAGGCAACCCAGGATGCCCACGACAACCTGTCCAAATGCTATGGCCAGCAGCATGCAAATGTCAGTCTCAAATATAAAAACTTCTGCCAGCATGAAAAATAGCATGTCTGTGATAGCTCACTTTCTCTGACCATTGGCAGAGGAAGTATTCACTTTGCATCAAGTTAACATGGGATCACAGCACAGTGGGGAGTTAGCCAAATATGTTACACTACCCAACTAGCTCTGATCCATATTGCACTTGGCCCTAAACTACAAGAACAGAGATTGGCTAAGATATGTTTATGCAATTTCCATTAAAAATGCAGTATTGGGCCACGTGGAAAAGAAACAAGCTGCCCAGTCTGTGTTTTAGGTGAGCCGCCTCTGATGGATAAGCTTGCTAGGAAGTAAGTTGCATTGAAATAAGTAAGACTTCTGTGTAAATGTACTTAGGGTTGTGCTGCAAGTAACGTGCAACATCACAGAAAGCCTGTATCAGCAGATGGAATTGACCTCAGGCTTCTCAAGAACCAGGCTGGTAGTTTTTCTTCTGTTGCAGGCTTCCTCTTCAACTTTTGGGTGGTGGCGGTGTGACGTGTGCCTTTACATTAAAGATCCAACGATTTTGGGACAAGAACACTTCCCCCCATTTCTACCCCTTTCTCTTCAGTCAGTTAAGCAGGTTACTTTTGTTGCAGCTTTATAATCCTGCTTTGTCTTAAAAAACAGTACCCTGTCATTGGTCCCTCCTTGTTCGATACTTTCCTCCTTAATTGCCTTTCCATTCGAGCCAGAGACGTATAGCGGCAACTGCAGTGTGGTGCAAAAAAACCCATTCATTGTTATCAGTCAACAGAGTATCCTACAGGAGCACCTTAACAAGAGCTAGTTCACAACGAGCTGAAGGCACAAGATGGATGGTGTTCATAGTTCATTATTTGAACAAGGGTATCTGACTTATGGCAAATCTATCTGAGAGAGTGTTGTAGAATTCTATTTTATCTTTAAGAAATGGTGTTTTAGAAAAGTAAGATATTTACTTCTCTTGCAGTGAAGAATTTAAGTAGAAAAATTCCCTCTGTTTGTTTGAATCATACTAGAATGATGAGGCAGGGCCGAGTCATACATCAAGCAACCAAAAGGGGGGGGGGCAGGGAGAGACATGACTCTTCAGGGTTGTATTTTATTTTGTGCAAGAAGAAGATGCCCCATGCTATGGCTGGACATACTTTGTGCTTTAAAAATATTGTTGCACACCACCCCAGTATCTGAGCAGTGCAAGGTTCCAGGGGTTCCAGGCCAGGGTTCGTGTTTCCTTTGGAATGAGGCACAGAGAAGACTGTGGTGTCTTTATGATATATGGTTTATTTACACATATATACAACCCAAGGCTACGAAGGAGGGGTTTGCAGCATTGACACACCAGAGGGGCCTTGCTTCACAGCCTTGGATTCAACCAGAAATCAAGCATCACTCTCTCTCTCTGGCTTCCTAGCCTGTTGCTTTTCCATTTCTAGCTTCTAGCTCAAATCTCTCAACTCTCACCTTTTTACTTTCTAACTACCAACCAGTTTGCTGCCTGGCACAGATCCACTTCATTTGTTCCTTTAATGACCCATTACCTAGGCCAGGCATGTCCAACAGGTCGATCGCTATTGATCGACCGATCGCAGGGGTGTCCCAGGACAATTGCGGTATCAACTTTGGTCAACCCCCCCCCCAAAAAAGCTCTACAACTTTGGTCAATCTTCCCCCATCTACAATAGATAGATCACAGCCAGTCTTTTTATACTGTGAGTAGATCACAGTCCCTTGGGAGTTAGATGTGCCTGACCTAGGCTATCGCCCCATCAGGATGCTAGCCTAGCTTAATTTTTAACACTTGCTGGATCCAGAGGTTACAAGGGTCTCGGCATACAGCCTGCTCCCCTGCCTCTAAATTCATAACAATGAATTCATTGTCAGTTCTTTTTTTCTGCTTATGTTACTCCTTAAATTACATAAATGCAAATGCTTAATAATTGTTTCTCAACAGTTTCAGCTGTTCTCCCCCCCCCCCCCTCTGTGTATTCCCAGTCATGCCAGATACGGAAAACAGCTATAAAGTTGATAGGCATAGATGAGATAAATATAGGCGGTGAGCATTTTGTGTGCATTCTTTTGGACCTGGAATAGGGCATAACGGGTGTAATGGGGCAGGACAGGCTTATGCATGCTCTGCCAATGTGCACAGGGGCCAGGGAGTGGAGCCCCCATGCAAAATGGCCACCACCTGTAGCAGAAAAGGAGGGAATCATTTTCACCACTTTGGATGGGTCAACACTTTATAGCTGCAATATCAAGTGATGACTTCCAGATTTGAATGGGCTATAATATTCCACATTGCTTTACTTCACCTTATCTAAGTATAGTCAATTAGAGATAGGAAGATTCCCCCACCCCCTTCATTAACAGGATTTGTACAATTAATTTCAGACTTGAAGGTGCATAGTTTGTTACTGCTTTAAGTCCTTCAGTTGTTTTGCATATTCTGCTCCCTGCCACATTGCCGATGGAAAATAGTAAAAATACTGCTACAATTTATCTTGATGTGGCTGATTTTAGTTGCAATCATGTGTATGTTCTTTTCGTGCAGTGTTTCACTAACACACACACATATGTTCCTGTGCCCCATTCAAAATGATAGTGATAAAACCTGCACTGTAATTTGAGTTCTTATAGCATCTGATCACTATGCACAGCTGCATATGCATGCTGGTAAAGCACTGCACAAGAAGAATATTGATGATAAGTAGAAGCATTTCAAGATAGAAGTTTTGCATTATGAGAACAAAAAAATCCCCAAACCCAAACAAACTCAGGGATCGTTGACACTCTGTTTATGTGGGTGGGAGGAACTGAAATCTGAGAGGAACAATGGAAATTGAGCATGTGCTATGCTTTGTACAATTTTTAAATTATATATAATGATAGGGGGTCCCTAATGCATCTGCTGCATTGAGGAAAGAAAGAAAGAAGGAAAAGGTAATATTCAATATTTGGTGAGGTATTCAAATGGATAGAATTTCAGATGCATCAAGCTTCCCCAGCCTCTTAGAGCAAAGGTGCATGGCACATAGCTTTAAAGCTAACTCCAGAGCTGCAAGCTTCAGATCCAGGGATGAAGGCTGTTTGGCTTTGGAGAGTTTTATTGAGGAATTAACTTTCCCTGGCCCATATCTGGCCCAAACATGTCCCTGACTGGTAGTTTATCATAGGAAGAGGCTGGTGCATTGTGAAGCATTTGAAGGAGTGTCCTGATACTGAGGCGAGCGACACTGCTTTGCAATGATGTCTCTGAAGTGCAACGATATCACAAATCATTTGGGCTGCAGAAGCACAGCAGAACTGATGTGCACCGATGTTGCCATTTAATGTGGTTTCCCAGCAAACCTTTCATAAAATTCATGATTGTAGCTGACCTCTCTTACTGGGCTCCTCTCTCTTTCTTTTTTAAAGGCCTATAACCTGGCTTTGAGAAACTGTGCGCCGGAAAAGTGATGTGCAGAGAATCATGTTCTCTTCAGAAAAAAGATACAGGAGGTGAGGCCCCAGTCAAACAGTTGATTAAATGTCACAGTGCATTGGGCCATTTCCTAGACTGTGGTGGGATTTATTTCATTCTGTCTGCACAAGAAGAACCCGACCCTGCACTCTCCTTATGTTACAGCTGCCACTGAAATGCAGGCTGAAATTAATTTTATGCATTTATTAATTAAATGTATTGCCCACTCTTCACCCAAAGGTCCCAGGGCTATATTAAAAAAATAAAATAACAACCACCAAACAAAAAGTTTAAAAAATAACACCTTATGATCACAGTTAATATACAGTAAAAGTAGCAGCACGTCAATACATCAGAGAGGGTTCAAAAACATTGGAGACCTTCTAGGATCTGCTTAAATTCCCCCTGGCCTTCCTCTCAGTCACTCTTTCCACTTCCTCTAGTGCAACAGAAAGCGGCCCATCCCTGAAAAACAGATATGCACTAAAAATAATAATCCTGCAGACAAAGTGGCAGTAACTAGGAAGGAGGTTTGGTTAGTGGGAACTTTCAAATTCCTCTCCAGGAGGTGCCCTGTGTGGTTGATATCTTGCATATGTACTCACATATTGGAAACCTTCAAGGTCCTGTATGGCATCCAATAGCAGAAAGTTTTATGCCCATCTTAGGCAAGACATATCCAAGGGCTCCTCTGCGGATTCCTCAGCCCAATGCACTCATGCACTGCCCCCTCCATCTCAACACCTGCTGTAGCAACTGACCTTCAGCAGATTCTGATGGCAAGCCTTGTCCTCACTTGCTACCTGCTGCGTGTGGGCCAAGCTGCTGTTGAAGGCACAGTTGCAAGTTGAAATCTATGCTCAAGGCACAGCTTTGGGAATGACACTTGCAGGGGTGCTGCTTTGAAGATGGGCCTTGCCCTCTTACCATTTTTCAGTCCCTTCTCAATGCAGCCCAGAGCTGAAACAGATAAAACGCTAGAGCAGAAAATTGGGAGGCTGCTGTTGGCATTTTGAACTTAGTGCTATACACAAGCCCGGACAGTATGCTAAGTGGATGTAGCTGAAGATTGAACTTTTGGTTCTTTTAGTAAAGCATATGCTGTGTAAATTGATCCCATTTGATACTTGTCTTTTGGACAAAAATACATTAATGCAATCCATGTTATGTTTAAAGGTAAAGGGTAAAGGGACCCCTGACCATTAGGTCCAGTTGTGGCCGACTCTGGGGTTGCGGCGCTCATCTCGCTTTATTGGCCGAGGGAGCTGGCGTGCAGCTTCCGGGTCATGCGGCCAGCATGACTAAGCCGCTTCTGGTGAACCAGAGCAGCGTACGGAAATGCCGTTTACCTTCCTACCTATTAATCTACTTGCACTTTGATGTGCTTTTGAACTGCTAGGTTGGCAGGAGCAGGGACCGAGCAACGGGAGCTCACCCCATTACGGGGATTCGAACCGCCAACCTTCTGTTCGGCAAGTCCTAGGCTCTGTGGTTTAACTCACAGCGTCACCCGCGCCCCATTATGTTTGTCTGGTCCAAAAAGCTGAAGAGCTCCCATTCTAGTTACCTACTTCTACCAAAGAGGAAAGAGAAAGGAAATTTGAATAGGCAAAAAACTAATACATCAGTTAGGGTTACTCTGAGTATATGATAATCAAGGAAATGCAACTTGAGGAGAGGCAAACAAAAGTTCTTTCCCCCATCTCTTCACTGCAATCATTATCAAGGAAGAGCAAGTATTGGTCTGTTCAGCTTAGCCAATGAAATCTTCCTCCACCATTAGAAACTAGAGGGAATGAGTAGTTTTCTTCTTCCACTGTTACATCAGTAGCTGTTACACCAATCCACTGTCATCTAGGTGAATGCCTACCAAGAGGTATGAAACAAGACATGGGATTGGTAAAATGGCTGCTGATGTCACAAAGGCACTTCTTCCACAAGCCTAGTAACCAACACACTCAGAATAAACCATCCTCCTTAAAGCTCTGTAGGAGGAAGCTGGAAGAGATGGTTGGGGAAACACTGCAGTTATTGCTGCATCTTCTATTCCATTCCAGCATGACTTTACTAAGCCTTTGTGCTGTTTTCTTAGATCATCAGGCTGCCCCCAACTTGACTCTGAATTTCTTAATGCAGGAAAACATGAGAGGGAGGAGGATTAGGCTTAAGAAGGTAAGGCAGAAACAAGATGAAACAAAAGACAAGAGCGAAGCTAGTTGGGAAGGAACACAGCCAAAACTACTACCACATATCCACATACATTTGTGGACTTCCTTCTAGGATTAATTACCCCATAAGCTTTTCAGCACCCCTGCTCTCAAAAATGACTTCTGCAGTTTTTCACGTATCCATCATCAGTTAATGAGAAAAGAAATTCCATTCAGAAATGATCAAAGGGAAGAGAAATTGCAGTGACATTTTTATGGGTGTGGTATGGAGCTTTTTTGTCGCACTTGCCTCACCTTCAAGGTGGCCAAGGGGTTTTCTGAGAGCCCTGTATTTTTGTGGTCTGCTTTCTGCAGACCTCCTGGGTGCCCACACTTCCTGTAAGTCCCATGGTGTTATAGTTATAGTTCATTACTTCTTTTAAATAAGTACAGTTTTGTTTTGTTTTTGTTTTAATTCAAAAGGAAGGATTTTCCTTTAAAAGGAAATCAGCAAGCTCTATTCAGTCTCAGGTGCTCATTAACCAGCTTCTCCAGCCTCCTGTATTTCAATTAAAGCTGAAAGGGAATAGGTCATGAGGTAGCTCCTCCCATTGATATTTTTCAGGTGGGGAAGTGTGAGCAGCTGGGGGAGCCAGGAGAGTGCTGGAGAAATATTCAATGGACATAAAAAACACACATGTGACCTTCAGGCACCTCACAAGGCTAAGGTAAGCTCAACTCTGCACCTATCAAGCTTCTAAAAGAAATTCTAAGGCAATACTAAAGCACACTGTGAATAGGTCATAAAACAGGAGCCAAAATTTAAGTAGGTAGGTAGTTTTCTTGGAGTAGCGAGCAGCAGCCAGTAGCGGCCATTTCATTGTCCCTTCATGCAGAATTTTCTCAGTCCCATCTCCAGTGCTCAGTGGAAATTGACAACGACTCTTGCTGTTATAAGGGCATAGGGATGAGGAAGCTGTGGCTCTCCAGGTGTTGTTGCATTAGGGCTGGGGCTGACAGGAGTTGGAGTCCACCACCAAGTCCCCCTTTCCTGGTATTAAAATACACTGAAATAAAATTACGTTTGTAAAAGAAAAAGAGAGAACTCCGAAACTACATTTTTTAGCATTTTGAATTCTAAACTGAATACTAATACAGTGGTACCTCGGGTTATGAACTTAATTTGTTCCGGAGGTCCGTACTTAACCTGAAACTGTTCTTAACCTGAAGCAGCACTTTAGCTAATGGGGCCTCCTGCTGCTGCTGTGCCGCCGGAGCACAATTTCTGTTCTCATCCTGAAGCAAAGTTCTTAACCTGAAGCACTATTTCTGGGTTAGCGGAGTCTGTAACCTGAAGCGTATGTAACCCGAGGCACCACTGTAAATGATTTGTCTGCCTCGAGAGATGATGGAATGCACCTCCAGGGGTGAAGTCAAACTGCTGATTTAGCAGCACCAAAGTGACCTGGGCTGCCTAGACAACAATTACCTCCCTCCTCCCCCAGCCTCGCTGACGTTGGCCAAAGGAAAGCAGGGCAATACATTTGACATTGACTTGGCTGCAAGCGTTACTGGAAGGAGGTGTACAATGTACCATCCTGCCGTCTTAGGAACTCCACTCTGCAAGGAGTGTAGGGTTTCATAGAATCATAGAGTTGGAAGAGACCACAAGGGCCATCGAGTCCAACCCCCTGCCAAGCAGGAAACACCATCAGAGCACTCCTGACATATGGTTGTCAAGCCTCTGCTTAAAGACCTCCAAAGAAGGAGACTCCACCACACTCCTTGGCAGCAAATTCCACTGTCGAACAGCTCTTACTGTCAGGAGGTTCTTCCTAATGTTTAGGTGGAATCTTCTTTCTTGTAGTTTGGATCCATTGCTCCGTGTCCGCTTCTCTGGAGCAGCAGGGTTTCTCCTTAGGCTTTTGTTTTTCCAAAGATATCCTGCAAGGCAGCAGAAGTTTAGCATCAGAGTTTTCCTTCTAGATGGGATACCTTCCTAGGTGGATGAGCCTCATCTGCCCCTTGCTTCCCTCCACAGCATGTACAGAAACAGCCTTCTTGACCATTGGACCCATTATTGGTCTCGTCTGCTCAATCCGCTGGAGCCTGTCTTTGCATGTAGGGGAAGTTCCAAACTCAACAAGGGTTTGAGACACATTGACTACCGTCGCGCGGTATGGCTGGCCAAAGCTGTTTCTGGGGTGTGACCTCTGTCTCATGCTGGCAGCTTCTAGGAGGCACAGGAGAGAGCTGAATGCAGGGTGGAGCCAAAGGTGGGCAAACTACCACACAAGGAGGATGCTGTGTCTCTCACCAGAGGGACTGTCTGTCTGTCTGCCTACACCAGGGGTAGTCAACCTTTTTACACCTACTGCCCACTAATGCATCTTTCTTGATGGTAAAATTTCCTTACTGCCCACCAGTTCTCGATAGAAGTAGGATTCAGCCTGTGCCATAGAACCCCCTACCGCCCACCTAGAATCCTGAAACACCCACTAGTGGGCGGTAGGGACTAGGTTGACAACCCCTGGTCTACACCCACCCACACCCAACCACTCTCCTAAGAAATAGTAGCTAAGCTGTGTAAACTATAATTCTAGAGGGAGATTGCTGTTTCAGCCATGAAGGGTATAAGCCAGGTTTGTGCTTTCATTGTCATGTTATTTGAGGTTGACACAACCTCTTCTTCCTACTGCAAAAACAATGCTTCTTGTACATCAGTAAACTGAGAGGATAGCCTCGAGAGTGACTACAAGGGCAAATTGGCAGGACATTGTCGTGGACAAGCACAGTCTATTAATTGCAGCAAAAACAGCTGTGGAACATGAACTAGCTTCTCAGCCCAGACAATATAAATCTGCTGGCGCTAAATGCCTTCATTTATATATGAGGATACAAAAGAATGGTCTTTAATTATTTCTGGCATATGTCCTTTAAATTCAAAGCTGAAGAATCGTTGCGGGCAAAGGGTAATACTTCTTAACAGGTTACACTTCCCTCAGGATTTCTTGATTGACATCGAAATGGGTTCCCCCCCTCCCCATCTGATTGACAGGATGGCAGGTGTGAAGTGATGCTGGAGTGCTGTAATAATGTGTCAAAAGACCTTAAATCAAGACTAATGTGGCTTCAGTGATAAGTTCCCATATGGCTCATATGGAATTACAGGGACAAGCTCATCCAGGGACTGTTATTTCTGGAATATCTTGATTATTTAATAGTTCAGTATCCAAGGAGTATTTGGACAGAGGTTTAAGAAAAGCAATTGCTTTTTCTTTTTCTTTTTACTTTTGTGAGGGGATTCCTTAAGGCAAGAGACGTATGCAGGGGGTGGGGGTGGGAGTTTGCCCAGACAAAAATTGATGAGCTAACTATAAGAAGGTGCAAGGGCGCTTTGAGGAAATTGATTTTTCTCGACAAAACTTTATAGTAGGAAGTGCCAAATTTATATTAAGATTTCACTTCAAGTAAGCGGCAACTTTAGTCCCAGACCAAAACCAGCTTTCTCCATTGCATCAGGAGCCCCCCCCCCCCCCGCATCGTCTCTGAATCCTCAACAAGGACATTCAGCATTGGTGAGAGGCCAATTGCTCTCACACTATAGTTTGACTATAAATGTTTACTGCATGTCACTTCAGTGCTGCAAATGCAGCAACTACAGCCGTAGCAGGCGTTGTAACCTACCAACGGTTTGACTTGACGTTTTGAGGCGCCATGATCTTGCACAGGTCACATGACTCCTGGGGGAGCATGTCCTGGAATACACACATCCCCGTTTTCTCCCCATGACCTGTTGGAGGGTATGTGAAAGGCATGCTCTCATTGAGTGAATATGTCATATAAATCTACAAAAAATCTATTCCACATAGAAAAACAAGCTGACTTGAACCAAGTTGAAGGACCATCAAGCTTACCTGAATTTTTGGGGTGAATTTGGTGACAGAGGAGGGGGTAAAGCATCTTCTTTTCTTTCTTTCTTTTTTGAAACTTGGGGTTCAATTTTCGAAGGAGATGAAACTTGCTAGATCTCTTTAATGGTTAATCAGGCTGGTGGCCACCATTTTGAATTTCACTGAATGGCCTGAGGTTCCTGGATTGAGGAATGACAACTGCCCCAAAAAAGTTGTTGGGAGGGCTACCTCTCTCCACCCCTGAATAGATTAGGGCATTCTGGAAAACTATAAATGACAACCACCAGTTTTGAGGAGCTTCAGTAAGTTTTGCTCCACCCCCTCAAAAATCCACCTCATGACCAGAATGCCACCTCATTTAATGGTGAACAATGCCATGAAATTAGGTAACGGGTGGATTGACTAGCTCTAGCAAATCCCTGGGAGAAGTAGGCATCAGTTATGATTGACATGGCTAACCAACAGTGCACAGGGTGACCTGGTCAGAAGCACACTGCCTCACAACTTTCCCATGGAAGAAGAGGTGCTGAACAAAAGTTCTGCTTAGGGGACAAAGGCTTCCCGCACAAAGAGGGTGTACCAGTTGGATTGTCCAGGCCAGCTGTCCATGGAACCAGCTGTGCTAGGAGGTGATAACGTACAAGTGTTTGCTTGTGTACTGCCTTCTTTCTGCCTTGCTAAATGTGGGGTGTTACTCGGTAAAGTTGCATGTATTTCAATCTGCCTTCAAGTTTTCCTTCTGCCTAGTGTGATATTTATCATCATCATCATCATCATCATTATTTTCAGTGCTCCCTAGCAAACTGGCAAGAACCACTTCCCACCTGACAGACTGCATTGCATCAACCAAACAAGCCAATATAGGTATGTGGATAAGTGTTTTGTTTGGGTAGGTTCATTGTATCGATTTGATACACACACACTGACAGACAGAACAAAACTTGATAGATGTTAGATAAAGACGGAGGATGTGAGTATGTTTTGCAGTTTGGCATCCTCCCGCAACAACGCTTTCTTGAATAGCTGACAAGAGCTTGGCCAATCCAGCAGTATGCATCAGCTTTGAGAAACGTGGAGATTTGTGTGTTGCTCATTTGCTTCATGCAATCCTGTTGGCCTTTGTCGGATTTCTCAGCTTTGTGGCTGAAGCTTGATGTATTGAGTGGACTCTGGCCTTCCTTTGTGTCCGTGAGTTAGCCTTACATTAATTATAGCTGTATGCTGTCCTCTCATATTCTTCCCTTCTCTCTAGCTCCTTGTTCCCCTAAGAGCAGGCTGTTTCCAAATATGAATAAATCTGAATGTCAAACCGAGCTCCCCCTTACTGCTTCAAATACCGATCTGAATATGAATGTCAGGACCCTGCACATGCTTAGTTTTTCGTATGAGCATTTCTCGCCTATCCGGAGGAGTGATTTGACTTCTCTGTATTGCATTAGACCACTGTCATTAACGACAGGGGTGTCATTTTGATGTGATCTGTGAGGCAGCCGAAGCTTTGAAGTTGAAAGATAGAACAGACATAGATAAATTGTGCTCAGAGTATGCTGCTATTGCAACCATTATTGCTGGCAATTATTTCGCCAAGTGACACATCTGATAAGAAGTCATCCGGCTTGCTGGGAGGGAAGAGAGGGAGGGTGGGGGAACCTCCATTCATTGCAGAAATGTGGTAGATCTGTTGATTTTATTTATTTGGGTATTTTTTTTATAAAACAAAACAAAACACACCAGGCTGATAAAAGCATATTAGATTTGAGAGTCGCTTCTGTCCCCATATATTTCTTGTGCTGTTCTTTCTAAGCTGTATTTAAGGTGTGACTTTCTGTCTCTTTGGATGACCTTGGGCCAGTCAGGTTTGCTTTCTAGCATTTTGGACACCAGTCTTATTTTTTATTGTGTTCTTCTGAGTGTCTTAGCCATTAAGGGCCATGTCAGAATAGCCATAGCAAGCCCAGCCCATCTTTTCTTATAATATCCATTAGATTATACACTGTGGGTAGTGCACAACCTTGAAATATGGCAGAATTACCGGCTAGTTCTGATAGTAAGCTCTGAACAGCCCAATGCTGCTCAACCTGTTTCTTAATCACTTGGATGATGGAGTAGAGGAGATGCTGATTAGATTTGCAGTGGACACCAAACTGGAAGGTGAAGCTACTTCTCTTAGAACAACCATGGGTTCCCAGATGTTGCTGAACTACAATCTCCACCAACCCTAGCCCAGCCCAGTGATGCAGCAAGATAGACCCCACTGTGGATCAGGAGGGGGGGGGGGCTCTCTGAATATGTTTATGTGTGCATACTGTATATACAGTGTGGACATTGGCTACTTGGGCAATGTCCACAGCTAGAATAGGAACCTTGGTGGGTTGGCCAACCCTTGATGCAGTTTGGTTTAGCCAAGAGGTTTAGTAGACCACAAGCTAATCACCAGTTAGCATTTTTAGCTGCTGTATTGCATAGCTAATGCAATTGTAGACTGCATCAACATAGTGAGTGTCCATATCATGAAAAGTAATTGTTCCCACTCTATTTGGCTTTGCTCTGACTTTACCTGGAGTACTGTATCCTGTTCTGTGCACCACAGTTTAAGAAGCAGATCGATGAAGAGGAAGGAGTGCAACAAAGGTAGTGAGGAGCCACCACTGCTGGCTGGTACCTATTGAAATTGGTAGAGAAGAAGACCAGAGAGGCCAACAGTAGGTGGAGCCAGAGCCATGAATTCTATTTTTACCCCCACTCTCCTCCCTGCTGGCTTTTGTAATGGCAACACTGAGACTAAGGAGGAGAAAGATAACAGTTCCGCACGAAAACTGTAGAAGGCAAGTAGGTAGGATCTACCTGAGGTTGGTGGTGCAATACCCCATTTGCCCTAATGGACCAGCCTGGAGGTTACCAAGTCCTAAGGAGAACGGTTGAAGGAGTCAGGTATGCTTAGGCTGGACTGGAGAAGAGATGATTAAGAGGTGATATAACAGCCAAGTTTGAAGGAGCAAGTTTGTTTTCAATGGGTTCAAATAATGAATAGTGTTTTGTTTTTAAGAAACATTAAGAAAAAAATCCTAACAGTGAGTTCCTGATCAACAAGAGGACCTCTCCTCTTATTCCATGACTGCTAAGCTTACTCAGGAATCTTTGGTGAGATGCCTAGTTGAAAGCTTTTTGAAGCTACACTCTGCCAATGGGATCACCTCTCTGCACATGCTCATTGACACTCTCAAAGAACCCAGATAAGTTAATGAGATAGGACTTGCTGTTGCGGAGGGTCATACCCTTGTCATCCAAGGGACCAACAGCTTCTCTAGCTAGTTTCTTGCTACTGAGGTCTTCAAATAACTTCTTGTTGTTGGTAATATTCTTAGCTATGTGCTGCTCCTTTGGTTTCCCTTACTATAAGCCTGCACTTACTTTGCCAAAGTTTTGTTCCTTTTCGCTCTCTTCATTTGGACAAGTCTTCCATTTTTGAGGGACTCGCCTTCATTAGTGGTGGACTCTCCTTCAGCAGAGGTTCTTAAGCAGAGGGTGGTTGGCCAAAGAGCAGGAATGGTCAGAATTTCTATTCATGGAGGAGAGATACTAGAAAAGTTGTATTTCTTTTGGGAGGGAAATACAATATTTTTCAATCTATACAATATGAAAAACAAAATGGCTTGTGTCTGCTGATTTGTCTCATCTGCATCCTTCATTTTAAAATTATAACTGATGGTTTCAATCTGTCTTTATAAGGGACATGTTTATCATATTCTGTCTTGCTTCCCAAATCAGAATTGTACATCGTCGAAGCTTCATCAAGCAATATTAATTCTGTTATCCACACTGTGAAGACTCAAAATTGCATAGCAATATTAAACACTTTAGCTACTCCAGTGTTAAATGATACTCAAAGAGAATCTTCTCCAGCAACTAGCTATAATACATTTGAATAGTTTAAAAATACTGGAGTTAAAACCATTGATTTAGGGTCAGTGATACTTCCCTTGCATTACAAGACCATTATAAATAGGAAACAAAAGCCTAAATAGGCAAAGTCATCCATTGAAAGGCATTCTACCTCACAGTAGTTAATGTGTGAGATGAGGTGTCAACTGTTGCATCTGGCTAGATGGCACACCCAGTGATATAGAACACCCTTCACTGAAATCTCAGATGTGTTGAATCTGGTGTGGATGCCAAGCTGGAGTCCTGGGCAGCTTTCTCCAGATCTAGATGTGGAAGGTGTCTTCTCCATTCCAGGGTTCCTGAGGGCACTTGGTATGAGCCAGAAGTGCCCCAGGCATTCTTCTGTTGCCGAGTATTCGGAGCAGACCTGACCAATCCAGGAGCTCTGGATAGTTTGCCAATCGCAGGGCTCAATACAGCATAATACTACTTCCTTCTAGGCTTGAAGTGTCTCAGTTGAAGCAGTTTTTTCATGGCCAGCCCGCTTATGAGGCAGGCCAGCCCGCTTATGAGGCAGGATGAAGCAACCGCCTTAGGCGGCAGAAGCTGAAGAGGCAGAGCCCCACCCCACCCTCTCTACGATTGGCAGCATTGCCACTTCTCTGTTGTGATGGGGCAGGTGAGGCACCAATGGGGGCACCATATCTTTGCCTTTCCGGGCAGGGGCACAGGGGTGGCACATTCCCGTTTCGGCTCAGGAGCCAAAACAGATGGCGTGGCCTTGAAGTCCTATTTATATAGCAAGATTTGTCTTTTTTCTTTCTTTCTGTCAGGGCTCCTACTTTTAAACAGCAAGCAAAACTTCCCCACCTCTGTCTCCACCTTTGCATTCTGGTGAAAGCTTCACCTGTTGAAAGCGACACCTCTGGATTTCTGATGCATACTCTGTGCTCCTTGACTAATGTTTGTTATTACTCTCTGGTGAAGAAAATGTACTCTGCACAAATGAAGATATATTCTCTCATTTGTTATTAAAAGCTGAGCTCGGGCTTCGAAAGTTCCAGAGTTGAGCCCTGGCTCTCAAAGCAAGTCCTCTTGCTGCAGCTCTGGCCTGCTAAAAATCGTGTTTGGGTCTCTCTGGGCTGATATTTTAGTATCTGCTTCTCCTTCTTACTATATTAGCAGTGTTGGCACAGGAAGCCCATTCTGATCTGGGGCCCAGTCCAGCTGCTCCAACATGTCTTTGCATTAATCTGTCCAAAGGCATACATAATAGATTATAAAGGGCTGTCTGTATTCTGTGGAGCTGCAAGTTCATGCAGAATGAGGCATCTCTCTGACAGCTGACTTAGACATAACTTTATAAATGTAAGTAGCAGATGGAAAATACACCCCCACCCACACACACACAGTGAACTGGTTGCGGGTGAGATCAATTTATCAGTGGTGTACATGTTAACCTCTGATAGTTGCTGTGTATCAGAAGTAGAGGAGGGGGACTTCTGCCATCTGTTTTTTGTACCTTTTTTTAACACATAGAGAAATCCCCAGCCCTTTCATTTGCAATATAAAACTTCAGAATTGGTGGGCAGTGTCCACTGAAGGCTCAGGAAAAGTGAATTTGGAGCAGCCAGGAGTTGTTCTGTGTTTATCTTCCCCTGCTCTTTTATATTGTTGCCCAGAGACTGAGGAGAGGCTAGAAAATGCCGTTAGATGACAGCTTTCACAGGGTCTTGGGATGGAAGGTAGAGTGGATTGTTGGCAAGAGAGATAGTGTGGTTTAGTGAATAGAGTCCTGGAATTGGAGCAAGGTTCAAATCAAGCTCCCTAGATGACCTTGGACTAGTTACGTTTCTCTACCTAACCTAGGGTGGTTGTGCAGATAACATGGCAGAAAACCACATATACCACTCTGAACTCTTCAAAGAGTGTGATGGGCAGTTATGATGATAAGCCCAGCCATCTGGAACTTTGTGAACCACAGAAGAAAAAGGTGGAATGTGCTGCAGTTCATGTATGAATTGTGCTGGTCTAATGTACTGTAAGGGGACACGGGTGGCACTGTGGTCTAAACCGCAGAGCCTTGGGCTTGCCGATCAGAAGGTCAGCGGTTCGAATCCCTGCGATGGGGTGAGCTCTCGTTGCTCGGTCCCAGATCCTGCCAGCCTAGCAGTTTGAAAGCACTTCAAAGTGCAAGTAGATAAATAGGTACCACTCCAGCGGGAAGGTAAACAGCCTTTCCGTGCGCTGCTCTGGTTTCGCCAGAAGCGGCTTAGACATGCTGGCCACATGACCCGGAAAAACTGTCTGCAGACAAACGTCGGCTCCCCCGGCCAGTAAAGCGAGATGAGCGCTGCAACCCCAGAGTCGTTCGTGACTGGACTTAACTGTCAGGGGTCCTTTACCTTTACCTACAAAAGTTGGGTTGCAGGTCTCTGCTTCTGTGTAATTTGCATATGGTGGGCAGTATTCAGCTGCCACCCAGAACCACACACTATTTAAGATTGCATTTGTGTGTTGTTGTTGATGATGCTTTAGTTGGAACCATGTCTGATCAGTATTTGGTCACTTAAAGCACTTGCATGCAATGACACACTTCTTTGGTGAACACTCGTAGCTGAGTAAGATTGTCTTCCATAAATATGGTTTTAATAATGAGTCCGTATTTCTGGACACACCACAACCATGGCATTGTAATAGAAACAAGTGGCAGTTTTATTATAATACGTTTTGTGCTACCATTTCATCTGGTTCTTTGGTAGTTTTGTTTGGTAAATTCCCCGTAGAACTTGGCTCAGAAAGCGCCTGTTTGAGTTCACACATTGACTGTGCCTTGTGTCAGCCACATCATCTGACAGATGGAACGTGATTGCTCAGCTTTAAAACATGCCGTCTGGGATCTGCATCAGTTCTCTTCTTAGAGTTTTAATTCTTTCTGCATGCCTCTGACTAGTCTTTGGGCTTCAAATGTAACCATTCTGAATGAAAGAGATGAATGACCCTCTATTTTCATGGGTATGGGTCATTATGGTAAATCCAGTTTGGGGCTTATTCTGTCTTCAAAAGAGGCCGCTTCTGGAGCACCAAAAGGGGAAGAATGGACAGTGCTCTTTTTTCCAGGACGGCTATCATAGCATAGCAAGGTCTGGAAATATAAAGGGACATTTATGCTGCTAACCCTGCAGATTTCCGGGCAAAATGCCCACCAACTTGGCTTTCAACTGCATGTTGATAAAAATTGATTCTTGGAAGTCCGGATGATTATGTGAAGTTGAAAGAGAAAAGGATTCTGCCTCAGGCAAGTGCCGGCCACAAAGCAATATCAAGAGATTTCAGAACTGCCCCCTGGTCTCCCAGCATCTTGAGGCCCACTGGCTGATTTGGATTTTTGAGAAAGTGCCATGGGCGCCACCACAAACCAAAAATCCTGGGGTCCCATAAGGAGCTGTGCCCCGGATCCATTTTTATGTCCAATGGCAGCCGTGTGAAGTGATGGGTCTTTAATCTTTACTGTGCAGTCTATAGATACTCTTAATTTGATAGTGATCTGGGGAGCCCAGGAATTTTCTTTTATTACAGTACTCACCAGTACAGTACTTGGCTTAAATCAGTGCAATGTGGCAGCAAAAAATGCCAAAGTAGGTGAGAACTAATCTCCGAAGCCTAACTGTCCACATTGTTTCAGAAAGCGATGGTTTGGCGGACCGCGTTATGCAAACCAGCTTAGTTAATTTATAAGGGTTCTTGGTAGCAAAGGCTCACTTCAGGAAATATTCAACTTTCATTCCAAAAAATACAAATCAGGGATATAATATTTATTATTATGTTTAAATTCTGCCCTTTATTCAAGCAGCACAAGGCAGGGTGCAGGGAGCACACACAAACACACACCTTATTACACTGCGGTGTGAAAAGCAGTCTGATGAAGAGAGTCAAACTTCGGCTAAGCTGTGAAGCTGGCCTTGGACACATCACTGCCTTTCAGCCTAACCGACTTGCGTTACTGTGAGAGAATCATCACAAGTAGGCCACCTCGAGCTCCTTTGTTATTCTAAACATATTTCATGCAGGTGATCTTTAAAACACAGAATTGATCATCTTTCTGCAAGCATTTATTATTTTTGTGCCAGTATTCCAATAAACCATTTACCCCTGAAAATGAAGTAGGCAGGTTAGGTTGCTTCCAGATGGCCCCTTTATTGAGCATCCATCCTGATTTGTTTGCAGGGGACTTAGGCGATGTCAGGTATTTACTGAGCATTCATTCTGATGCAGTTGAAGGATGTTATGACATTGGGTCAAACAATCATTATCCCCCACTTTCCAGTGCATTTTCCCATCCCTTATCACAAAAAGTCTGTTTTGGGGCAGTGGGATGGATTTGTTGCACAGCACCTCCAAATGGACTATAATTGCACATCTTGAATTTGCCAGTATGTGACTGAATCCCACCCAAAATAGTGATAGTCTGGAAGTGCCCTTGTTTTGAGAGGGGAAATGTGTAACAGACATGGTGTTGTTCCTGTTTTTGAAATATTAAAAAAGTCCTTGACAAAGTGGATTAAGTGAGAAACTGATTATGTCAAGGCAGGAAGCTGAAAAGAGCAGCCATGCTGTGTCAAATTTCTGTGGCCTTCAGCTGATGTTTCTTGGCAACTGGGCCTCTCACTCCCTAAAGGGATAATAAGTCTGTGGTGGATCAGAATATCTGGTCTTGAATGGTCTATGTGCCTTGACTATTTGTAGGGCACATTGCAATACATTGTTTTTTATGAATGCACCAGAGTAACCCTGCAGAGGAATATGCTAATAGTTTTGTCTGTTATAACATGCAGCTATTGTAATTGGTATAAAGAGTCAACAAACAGCCTGTCTGACCCTATGGAGCCATTTTAGCTGTTTCGGGACATTTTAGTTGCATCATTGACATTGGCATTGTTCTTGGAGGTGCAAAGGTCAGCAGGGTTCTCCCATAATCTACTAACCACCATCCTCTGCCCCTATCCCACTAGATGCCATCTCTGGGGTCTTAAAGTTCTGAACCTGAAATCCAGAACCCGATTAAGAAAGCCGATCAGGGAACAGACTCTCCAAGACCTGGCCATGTGCATTGGTTTTGGTCAGTCAGTGTCCACCTCCAAGGTTCCTGGAACAAGCTGATATTAGAAGATATTTGATATTAGCTTGGAAGATTAAAGGAAACAGATTTATTCCATTGTTCCTTCAGCCCAGGGACATTGTGGTGGTGGTGTTAAAAAAAGCCAACACCCACAAAAAGCTGGTTTGTAGCACATAGTGTTAAGACTGGCTGGCTTTTCATTGAGTGAGATACATAATCTCCCTAAATTTCATTTCCTATAACCCCCCCCCCCCCCGCCCCCGTTAAATACACATTCTTGTGTCTCAAGATGCTTGGCAGTAGGAGTCTAGAGATCCTTGAATCAGATGAGGCACTTCAGCATTTAAGGGATCTCTGGTGAATGTACCTCTTGGCAAGTTGAAACTCAGGCCCTCTCTTCCTAATTCATTTCCTCTGGGGCAGGAAAGAAAAAGGGTTTCCAAAGGTGCAAGAGACAATAATACTGCTGATTCACTTTCCAAGGTTATTGTAAGGATTACTGGGGCAATATATGTGAGTACTGTACTTCAAACTCTCAAAGGGTTACTTTTGGGTGAGACTTTTAGTTGACTGAGATGCCATGAATCGTTCAATTACAAGATGATGGTTTAGGGCTCTGATTTAACACTGCACAAGTGCAGAACAGTCAGATCTATGTTCACATATCACTATAAAATAAGGTGCAATTGCACTTAGCTCCCTGCTACAGCTTCTAAATAGATGATTGGCACAATTGTACCTTGTTTTACATGGTTATGTGCACAAGCTCCTGCTGGTAGATTGGGCTGGAAATCACGTGTGCTACTTGTTTGCACACATAATTCCCTGGCAAGCTGTGGCGGTGTGTGCACACGTCTGCTTCTATATGCATATGACCCCCAACCTAAATTTGCATTATATCGTGGGGGAAAGAAGGAAGAAAAAAGCCACACAAGTATAGCTCCTTGGTTTTTAGAACACAAATACATAAATTTTTAATCTGAGAAAAATACAAAATGAAACCATGTACAAGTTATGTACAAACCCTTTTTACAAGACAATATATTTATCACTGGATATTACATATGACAAAGTCAGGTAGATCATTTCTGAGCACCAGCATTTGCACACTCTCTTTCTCTCCCTCCAATCCTTACTCAAACAAACAAACAAAACAAATGATGAAGCCACACTCCTTTTTCTTGATGAACTTTGAGTTAACACCCCTGTTTTCCCCCCTGTTGTCCCTTTGGGAGAAACAGCTGGCTAAGACAGATGCCTCTGTAAGTCATAGTCCCATATTTGCTTCATTGCTGGGCCGTGGGGAGAATGGGTAGGCCACCTTTGATAATTCACAAGATTTCTAAATCTTGACTGCAAGGTTTTCATGACAAGCCGTTTAAAATTTGCCACTTCTACTACACATGTATGTCATGGACAGTATCCCAAAGGAGGTTAATTTTTCAAAAAGATTGCTTTGAAACTGTAACACAAGTCTTCTAAACCTCACCTTGGAAACATCTGATGACTTTTCTCTAATGATTTTTTTTTCTTGTTCTAGTCTATCTTCCTAAACTGCATTAAGGTACCAAACTAGCGTTTCTCCTTAAATTTCAATTAGATGCATTTGTGCAGTTTTCTTTTCTCATTTGAAGGCCTCCAGACCATAAATTAATTGGGAATGAACCTGGGTGAAATGGAACACGCAACAATAGCTGCCACAAAACAATACGAAACTCTGCTTGCCTCACAAACCCACTGGGAAGCATGTCTGGGTGATCAGTGCATAGAGAGCGCATTGCTGCCAGGGTTTAATGCTTATGCCTGCTCTTGGGAGGCACTTTAGCATGGGCATAGCACTCGAGAGTGAGGGAGCCTGCCAAAGTGAGTGCAACTAGGCAGGCTTAAGAGTGCTTCACTGGTCAGTTCTCGAGGGTCATATGCATGTAGGTTGGCCAGGTCAATTTTTCAGGAAACAAGGCGTGCTTGGGACTAGTAGTATCTGAGACGAGGGTGTTTCTTTGTGGAGTCTGTGGAAATGGGACGCATGGAAGTAAGGAAAAACCAGTTACCCTGATGCAGCATGGAAGCAGACTGCCCCTTGCACAGCTGCATCACGCACATCTGGCCATGTTGGTCACGGGTGCGATTGGTCTGTCTTCCCCATGTAGATGGAATGGTACGGTTCTGCAAAAGGGGGCGATGCTTTAAAGTGTAGGACAACTGGTGACCCTGGCAGGTGCATGCCGCAAATGGAGCCCTTAAACTGCTGCTACTTGTGTGTGGTGTACTTAAATCTTTGAAGACCCTATAAGGTATTTAAAAGGAGGAGGTGGCCGACCTGGCTGTGGACAGTGTCATGAATGCTCAATTTTGAAAGCATGGATCATTAACCCACTTGTAAGTTATTGCTGTTGTTATGTGGCGAGTTCTGCAGCTTATTATTGCAAAGTACCTTAAGCACGTGTGTCTGCAAACAAAGCCCTCAAGTTTACCCATTTTGCTTGCCTCTCAGTGGCATCCACCACACCAGATTAATAGACGCTAATACTGTTTGCTGAATTTCCTTTAAAAATATAGTGAAAGCTTTCTGTGGTTGCCTTCTGCATCACTGCTAAATAGTGTGCTTGAGGAAATACCTTTCATCCTTGCATTCTCGCCTGCTTCTGCTTGCTTAACTCTTTATCCTTAGCTGAGTCTCAAGAAAGAAAGAAAAATGCACAAAGAAAAAGTCCGCATTGGCAGGGGCTGAGGGGAAACGACATAACTCCCCCCTTACTTGTGTTGCTCCTACAAGTTCCTCAAGGCAACTGGCGACTTGGCTCCCTGTTACTGTGGCCTCTTTCTCTAGATCTAGAATGGCTAACTCTTTGATATACCCTGGATGGAGAGAGATCACATAGCAGTTTCTTCCCCAGTGATTCTTACTAAGTAGTGCTTAGAGGGAACTGAAACAAATGAAGAAAAGACTCTTAAATTCAATTCAACTCAGCACAGTGCAACAATTAAAGTGAAAGAAGCAGCTAATTGCACAGTATGCACTTAAGAATGTAAGAATCTCTTTGTAGTCCATTTAATCCAGCCTTCAGTCTCCAGCAGTGACCAAACCCCTACGATATACACAATACAAAAACAAGCAGGGCACAGTGAAGATAACCATCTGACATTGTTGTTTCATCTCTGGCATCTACTAATTAGAAGTATGCTGTATCTGAATATAGATCTTCTATGTTTTAGCTATCATGGGTTATCAGTCACTGACAGACTTGTCTTATATGCATTGGTATAATGTTGAATTATATAGAATCATGTGTGGCTCTTGGAGTCATCACACCTTATGGTGCAAGACCATTAAGAGGTTGTCTCTTGAATTTTGCTATGTGGCTGCTAATCCAGACAACTTCTGAAATTACAGATGCATAATTCAATGGGATTGGGGGAGACTTGCAGCTATACCTTCATTAATTGTCATTTTCTACCACCAGAACTGGAGGATTGACTGTCTAGAGGCAATTCACCTATGTGCAAACCCTTTCCCAATATTTTTCAGTTCCAAAATTTAGCTTTTCATTTCATCCTCAATTCAAAGCACAGAAAAAACATCTTTAGACTTGGCTTTATTCCTCTCTAATTATTATCACTAAGCAGCCCATGAGCTAGCGTGTGCAAATATTCACAGTGTGTGACTGACGGCACAGGGGGATAAGAAACTGGGATCATGTTTGCAGGATAGCCATGTGTTTGTGGTCCTGCCTTGCCAATGCTTGTAGACTCTGCGTGTATGAGAGCCACCACAAGGTAGCTGCAGAAAAACCACCTTCTGTTGAATATAAATTTGTGGGCATCTCTTCAGCCAGACACCACTTATCTGACTTTGTTTAAATTCTCTGTTGCCTAGACAGGGGCTGGTGGGGGTGGAAGGCAGCAATAGGTGGCAGCAGAGCCAATGGCAGGCAGAGCCAACAAATGCCATTTCCATCTTCCTCCCTGGTGAGTTCTACAAAAGCAACACTGAGACTAAGGAGGATGAGGATGACGGCAAGTGCTGCCTCTTGGACCAGCTGTGAACAAGAAAGCCAGGCAGATGCGGGATGGCTGAGGGACCAGCCTCCACTGTATCTAGATTTGTAGGCCCAGTTTGTGTGTAATGCTAAGAATAAACCTTGATTACAGCTCATGGTTTGTCGGGAGTGAAGCACGCCATGAGCTTGAGTTCAGACATAATGATGACCCCCCCAAAAAGGCTTAGCCCTGGATTGGCTAGGTGTTGCATGTATAACTGGTTGCAGTCACACAGAAGTCATCATTGCCTGGTGTATTTGATGTGTGTGTTGGGGTGGGGGAATACTATCCTGGGGCATAGTCTGAAGGCACTTGATGATGCAGTTTTGCTGAAGCTAAGCAGGTTGGGCTCTTGGCAATGCCTCTCCGAGTGACTGCCTGGAAACAGCTTGTACCCTGCCTTCAATTCTGTTATGGAAGGAAGGTGGAATATAGGTGTAAAATATCACTTGTGGAACTGATTGGTTCGCACATGAAACTGCCCTCATATGAAAAGTTCCTATTCTCTGAGGCTGCATATTAATGTGGAACAATGTAGTGTGTGATCCAGGTGGGCATGGCCAACTGGGAATGCTACTGCTATCATGGAAACTGTTACCAATGAAGGCTGAATTGCCTCTTCCCCAGGGCTGTCTGTGTGTCCACTATATGAAATGTATTAAAGTTTTGTACTCACTCAAGACAGTCCATATTCTGCACCAAAACCCTGAACTTCTTACAAATTGTGCGAACCAAGTACAGTACTTTTTCCACAGTTTCCCTCATTCTGCATATGTTATTTTGCAGTGTTTGTTATATTGAGTCATGCATTCTAATTTTGCAAGATCTGGAGAAGAGCAAGGAACTGTGCTTAAAGGCCAGTAAAGTCCCCTTCCCCATGCTGATTTCTGAAAATCTGTTTTAGCCATCCTCTCTTTTGAGTGAGATTTAAACAGACTTACCTATACTCAGAGACTTTCAATATACCTTCATAGCAACAAGGGCTAGAAACTTGATTAAAATAATACATACATACTAGAAAGTGAGCTGAGATTCTCAAGAAATTCTATCTATACCTAAGGCCACATTTTGTACTTTTTCTCAACCCACTGACTGAATTGGAGTGCATACACAAGTCCTTGCCTATCCATATCCAGTCATTCAAAGCTATTAGCAGTCACAAGAAGGAAATCGTAAGAAAGCTTCCACTATAATTCCAATCTGTGATCATTTTTGCATGGGCTTATCCGTGTGTTGTATTTATTTACAGTCTACACCTGGACCTGCCCAATTCTTAATAAAGATGCATTGCACAGCTGAGCTATGAGTGCCACTCTCTATTATTTCAACTTCATTGTTATAAAACTTTCTGCTTTATGTAACGTGGCCAAAGAAATAGAATGGTGAGCTTTTTTTCTTTACAGGTAATTTAAACTGATTTAATTCCTGTTCTTTGCTCTCAAAGCAAACAACCACTTGGACCCAAATTGAGTGAATTCTCTTGGCATTGAGGCATATTTCGCTTTTTTGTGTCTTGCAGTTCATGAATGAAAAAGGAGTACAGACTCAGGCACAACCCACATGCGTTTGCACAACCTACACAGGCTGCAGTTTGGCCTTCTGAGTGGCTTGTGCCCTGGGGGGGGGGGGAATTTAAATGACCTAAAGCAAAATCCAGAATACAAATTGCAGCCTGCCTGTAGACTTATACTTCTCAAAGCTAAAACCCACCTTGGTTTTGGGTATTGTGATATGGGTATAAAACAAACTGCTGTTCGTTTGCTCTTTGTGAGGAAAGTGGTGATAATAAGTACTTTTGATAAGCAATCCAATTCCCCATACATTATATTCACAGTTCTTAATTTCCTCTCTCTTTTGAAAAGCTAATTCTACAAAACATAATGACAAAGTAGTCACAGTCCAAGAAGTCACTCCGGAATTAAGTCTATTAGGTGTGAGTATGAATATATTTGTACTGCAGCCAGTAGACAAACATTGAAGCTGAGATAGTTTTTAGCTTAAAATAGTGGGTTATATAGTGGACACCTTTATCTGCTCAGTACTCGTTTGATTCACTGATATTACTCTAATGATAACAATATCACAGAATGTTTAATCTCAGCATTGGTTTTTTTTTTTTTTACAACTTTGCACAATTACAAAGCCTAAAATCAGCTTGTGTAGTGGAACCTGATGCCAATCTCTTGCCTCTTGCCTGATTGTGTCCCCCTTCACTTCAGGAGATCATCTGCCCCAGCTCAGCCTAGATCAGCAGTTCGTAATTTAAACCGGAGAGAGTTGCTAAATTATTTAGAGCCTCAAATGCTGGAGTGACCATATATTGCAGCGCAGATATGAAACATCACCATTTTGCCTGACGGCTAGAAAGCTTGTTGGCCGTTTTGTAGAAAAAGCTCCTGGCGACCTTTCCTACAGGCCTTTTTTAAAATATTCTATTGAATACATTCATTATTCTTTGTTACTACAGTTATGCTTGTTTTGTTGTTACCTTTAGGGGCAGAGTCCCAAAAGCTTGGAAATTAAAAGTTTTATTTCTATCACCTAACAAAGGAAGACAGAAATTAGGTGGCTGCAGCATAGCATGAGCAGTGCCTGAACTACAATGTTTACATCACAATTAGAGCTCACCTAATATCTGGATGTATTGCGATTGGGAGGCTGGATTCGGCTTTTGCAAGCACGAGAGGCCATTGGCAAGTTGTGGTATGGAAATTAGTTTTGTCACCTTTCGGGCTGCAAGACCGGAACTCCAGCTTATCTTTTGCTAAACACAGTTCCAGGCATATATTACGATCTGATTCCTTGTCTCCCTCCCCTTAAAAATCAAAACAAAATAGGTTGGGATTAAAGGCCTCTGAATCTTGGTGATAAACTTGAAATTTCCATGCTTGACCCCTTTGCACCGAGATGTGCTAATCATAGTCAACATGAAGCAATGAAGGGAAGCAGCATTTCTTCTACAGCTTTCTGGGCAGTCCCCATTAGACTCTCATTTATTTGCTGCATTTTTGTTTTATGATATGCTAACGTCCGCTACTTTATTGCCACTATTAGCCATTTATGTGATATTGGACTTTCTATTTACCTGTGAGGAAGATGCTCTGTATGAACACCTGTAGTAACTATTGGAGCAATCCCATGCATATTTACTCGGAAGTAAGACCCACTGTGTTCAGCGGGGATCACTTCCAGGTGAGTGTGCACAGGACTGCGCCATATGGTAGTAATCTAATGGATAATTTCAGAATGAAGTTAATTTTACAAAAATATGACGTTTCCACTTTTTTTCCAAAATAAATATGCTTCAGTTTATTAAGAGCTGGTGTCAATGCTAAACAAAATACACATCTTCCAGGAAAGAAACATTCTAGTATGCTCTTCTTTGTTACTTCTTCTTTGAATTACTAAAATACAAGTTGGACCTTTTTAAAATACATATTTTTTTCTCTCTAATTACATTTTTTTTCTTTGTTTTGTGACCATCATTCTCCTGAAAGACATGAAAAGGAGCAGGAATATAATATATATATTTTGCTGGAGTCTGGCCACATGTGTAGCTGTTTTGTTAAGGGAAAATACTTGACAGTGAAATAAAGAAAAAAATATATTTTCTTTCTAATAAATAAAAATAATTTAGAACGCTAGAGGCTATACATGACTGCTTTGATTATGTTGTTTTATAAATGAAATAGTTTCCAAAATACATGGAAGCAAATATTGAAGGCAGACAAACAAAGATCTGTCTACTTTGCTTTCTGGCAAACACTTGCCTTTCTTTAACTTTTCCCACCCGTGGTTCGGCATGAAAGAGGAACAAATGTCACATCACCATTCATGAAGTCTGTCAAGTTGTTGTTTTAAAAAAAAAATAGTTCTGGCCTTCTGTGAGTCAACATTCATCTTCAACTTCTCTGATTGGTGGTATCAAGCTGCTTGTAGACTTATACTGATTGATCTGATTGGCCATGTGTGTACTCATGGGCTTGATTTGAATGTTTCTGGGATAGGCATTATCCGGCTCATCTGTAAACCATTTCTTTTCTGCTAAAGAGCAAAATGGATAGAGAGACAGAACAAGGGAGGAGGAAAAGGAAAAGTTTAATTAGTGCCATGCCAAAAGCAGTTGAGAAAAGTGCAGGGTGCGGGCGGGGGGAGCAATCAATAGAAAGTGACTTTGAATAATGGCTAGCAGTGAAGTGCTGTAGATTTTATAAACCCAAGAACACTGATTAGAAGAGAGGGTGGAACGTTTGCAGGCTTGAAAGCAAAGGGTTAAAAAGAACTGGCAGGTGACTGACTCATTTGTGGAAGGTGACCAGAGCCTTCAACCTGGTGTCAGAAATTCTGCCCTCTGTTTTAATGTGATTAGTGAAATGACTAGTGATTGGCTTTTAGAAAAACACTACCTGGTTTAAATTTGAACTGAAATGAATTTGCCGCGATACATTTCTCTCAAAGAGTCCCCATTGTGACTTTCTTTGTCGGATACTTTATGAGTGCTTGATTATCTGAACAGTGTTTAATATTTCACAGATGATTTTTTTAGTACCGCATTTACTCGAGACTAATGCACCACGAAATCTAATGCACCACCTCAATTTTCAGAACCTTGAAACGAAACAAAAAAAGTATTTGCTTGCGAATGTGCATTGAATCTAATGTACACCTTAATTTTCACAATGTAATTTGGCCAATAAAGGTGAGCATTAGATTCGAGTAAATATGGTATTAGACAACACACATGTTATTCAATGGCGTTAGAAAAATATGTAGTGTTTATTGGGGAATTAACACATGGTGGCTATATCCGATAGCTGACATAGTACAGTGCTGATGTGCAACAATATCAGTATCTGACAGCATCTGGTAGAGAATGTATAATGGAATTTAATAGATAGATGACAATTCATGAGACTTGTATTTCATGTCTGCCAGAGTCAAATTAAGAGACACTAACATGTCCAAATCACAAACATTTTGAATTTTGAGATTGAAAATTGGCATTCAAAATGTGGTTTATATTTCAAATGTGAAATGTCCAACTCAGAATCTGAATGGCAGAACTGGAAAATGCAAAATTTAAATTGAATCAGGACTTGCTGTCTGTTCCTACATGACCTCCTTGGTAGTCATCCCAGGCTTTGTTTACCCTGAATACAGTCATGAGTAGCCCGTTCAGCACTGACAAAACCCATCAGGATACTCCCCCCCCCCCCGTCAAATAACCTATTCTCTAAATAAGTACAAGTTTCCAAAATCACTATCAGGTTTGAAGGAGATTCTGCTCATACAGTGATGCACACAGAGGGCTCATTCCATGCAATATGGAATCCTGCTTTTTCAACAGTCTCTTTTGCATAATATTAGTGGGACAGTTACTGTGTAACTTCATATTTTACTAAATGCTGATGTGCAGCTTGGAACTTAGCTACCCGCTTTGTGAATGTTCTGTTGAAATTATTGGCTCAAAAAAGTAGTCAAACCCATTTTAGGGTGCAATCTTACGATCCCTACTCTGAAGAGCTCTGACATTGAAAAAGGAGATTAGCAGAGGAGAGCGAATGGGGATGTTCTGGATGCGATTTGGGAAGCAGCTTGGGTCTGAAGATTCCCAAATGTTTCCTGCCCCTTAACACGCCCCTCCAAACCTGGAGGAAATCGAGAAATGCTTCTGAGACTGTCTCTTCTCTGCCCCCTTTGCCTCCCATTGTTTCCAGTGGAAGGGAAAGAGAGGAAGTTAAGGAAGACTTTATTCGAAGCCTGGAGACGGATGGAGGAATTTTAAAAAAGCATTCCTCTGCCCTGCCAGCCTGAGTCCAGCAGAGAGTGTTGGTTCAGCTGCCATTCATCATTCATCCACACCCCTAAAGACTGGACTGTTAAAATGAATATTTTGTGAGAAAATAATTTTTTCATTATGGGTCAGTGGGGGAGGCAGATTACGGTGGGAAAAGGAATGGAACGGGTTTGTGAGATAACATATGCACAAGTGGCAGAGGCCAAAAATAGACTGCTTTCTCAATTCCTGGAACTGGGGAAATGGGCGCTTATGGTAGGAGCAACTATTTGAAGGCATGGCTAAGAAGCTGCGGGAGGATGGAAGTGAGCCCTACTTTGGTGAGGAGGTGGGTGCCTCTATCCCCTCCACTATGAAGGGATTGTTGCTGCAATGGTCCTTGCCAATGCACCCAACCCCAAAACAAAATTTAACCCATATGGGAGTATCCACACTGTTCCCATTTAGAGGAACTCCTGTTGGGTTCCTTTGGAAACTTTACACAAAGAATTGTGCATGAATAAATTGCCATGATGGTAGTCAGCCCAGTTTAATGATTTATGTATGTGAGGCCCACAGAAGTTACTCCTGAACACTCCTGCAGATACATATTGATATTACTTTGGATCTGAGCATAGTTTCTAGAGAATGTGTGTTATATTTGTTAGGTGTCCAGCTGAAATTTATGTGCTAGAAAATTAGCTGACACACTGAGGTTTTATTCGCCTGGTGGCTTGTTATGTATAACTTTATGTTGCTTGTAGAATTTTTTTCCTTAACAGATTAAAAACGGAAAAATATCCTGTTATTTAAAGAAAGGCACATTTTGCCTTTTCTGTCATACATGTGTTCAAGAGTAGGGTATGTTTCCTTCTTTTTTTAAAAAAGAAGCATGTATGATTCTGAACCAGGTTCTTCACTCTCTAATTAAGTTTGCTCTGATGTGAACAGATTGGCTGATAGGAATTCATAATGTTAAATCCTGCACAGTGAAGCTAACTGATTGAGTGCCTTAAATTATTCTTCCTGACAAAATGATAAAGTTACAGTCTGTTCTCAGATGATCTACAGCTTGCCAGACTCCTACAGCTTCTTTCTATATTCATTTATCTTTTTTGTCAAGCTGGGTTTTATACACACACATATAGCCATAGATCTTTTAAAGTCATCAGAATATCTGAATTGTTAATGAGGCTCTGAGGGAAGGGTTTCTGACGGGCTGGCTTCAGAAAGGTTGTAGGGGGTGGAATTCTGGGAAATGCGTACACATCAAAATAATTTCAGCTCCATTTAAAAACCATTTAGTTCAAGTGTGACACATGAACCATTATGCATTTGTGGAAACCAATTTTGTATGATCTACGATTAAACTAACCTTTCATAGAGGTGTTAAAATGCACTGGTTCTCATGTTTTAAAAGCCTTGCAAGATCACATAAACAATTTCAAACTAACAGTTTTTCAAATACTTGGTATTTAAAATGATATTGAGAGAAGTTAAGTGTGTGTACTTTTTATCTCCCTCGTTTGTCATTACTTTTCGTCAGATCTGCTGCTTTACAAACTTCGCAGATGGGAGAATAGCTGGGGCAATTGGTCTGGTCATCTGAGTCTGCTCCCATTCGCTCCCCACAAAGGGGCAATCAGTTCCTGGAATTTGAAATTTGTATGAAGCATCTATTTGGGCAGGTGTTTCCATGTACTGGTGCAGCTTGAGCTGCCCGGAAATAAAGGAGTGGTTGCTCCCATGGTCTAAATATGATATGTGTGCATAATTTTCCTGGGACATTTTGATGGTTGTGTCAAACTCCTGTTTGTTCCCTTTGCAGTTCTTCAAATATTCTCCCAGAGCCTGACCTCACATTTTGGTTGAAGCGAAGTTTGGCAGTAACACTACTACATTTCCAAGAGTTCTGCAAGAAGAAGGGCACAGATAATCAAGCTCAGGTAGGCAAGCTTAGATTATTTTGGAAGGCTCTGCATTCTAGACTTGTGCTGTGAAATTGCCCATTAGTTTGGGGTTCAAATGTGGCTCATGCAAAACCTACATGCAACTTTCTTTTCAGGCTTCTGATATTGGTTGGAGTCAATTACACTTTATTCCCACAGCAATCAAAGGGACTTGAGTTAGTTGTGATCATGACTAATTTGCCTCACTGATTTCAATGGGGTTAAAACTTGATGAATTTACAGTACAATCCTATACATGTCTACACAGAAATAAGCCCCACTGAGTTCAGCAGAGCTCTCTCTCAAGTAAATTGGTATAGGATTGCAGTCTTAGTCTGGGTATAACCCAGAGCAAAACACAATCCAAATATGTCCCCCCACTTCAGTCCTTGATGTCACTGGAGGAGATTTAATTATGGGCTACCATTGGAACTTTACTGTGCTTAACTGTGACTAGATTATATTCTTGGGATGGTATTCAACTTTTACTCTTAAGTAGACCTATTGCAATTAATGGACCTAATAGAGTAGATCAACTAGTATTGATAAACATGACCTAAGTAAAACTACGCAACGCCCCCCCCTAAAGGAATGTATAGCTAGATGAAGGTGTCGTGTGTACAGAATGCCGCTGGATGCACAAACTTTCGTGTGGGAGAGAGAAATATATAATCTGCTGCAAATACCTTGCAAGTAACAAGTTTCATAGCAGAGTATTTACAATGATAAAAGCAATGTGTGTGTTTGTGGTGGGGTGGATTGCCTTGCATGCTTTTTTTCACTGCCTCTAAATGGCATATTAAAGGTTCTGCCACCCCCATGCTTGTTTGTTTGGCAGGGAGTATTTTATATGCAGTAGGTGCCAATCAGCTTGCTGGGAAGGCAGAGTGCTCTCATTATATCTGAACTGCTTTCACAATTCCTGACTTGGTTTTCCCTGTAAACATGTTTCATGGCATGAACGATGAGGGGCTGAAATAAATGAAGATGCCCAGCTAAGGTTTTCATCTACATTGCTTCACAGCTCTAGGTTGTTTCTCCTCGTGCACCCCAATCTCACTTGTAAGATTTTATGTTCTTGAGTTTTCTGTGGGCCAGATGAGGTGAACATGCAAGCCACATCGCCTGAATTATACGTGTCCGTCTTAATTCATGCATAAGGCAGGGTGTGTAGCTTCAGTTTTAAAGAATTGTGTGGGTAAGGAGAGCTGAAACCTTCCCTTTTACCCAGCTTCCACATAGGAAGTGATCTGGTTGAGAAAAAAGGAATGCTTTGCTGGTCCCACACAGAAGGAGGGGATGCGGGTTTCAAAACCCCTCCCCTGGTCACGCATTTGGATGTTCAAATCACTTCTTTAACAGACACGATTACCACCATCACCACTAGTCTAGCCCTGAGCTTGGGAAAAACCATCAAGTTGTAATTGGGGGACTTTCTGACCCAAGATTAGGGCCGTATACATAAAGGTGCCTCAGTCAGCTCAGGATCCACATCCACCGCCTTCGGTAGTGGATGGTGTAATGGTTCTCAAACTTTTCCCACACTTTCAGAATACAGTGGTACCTCGCAAGACGAATGCCTCGCAAGACAAAAAACTCGCAAGACAAAAGGGTTTTTTGAGCTGCTTCGCAAGACGATTTTCCCTATGGGCTTGCTTCACAAGACGGAAACGTCTTGCAAGTTCGTTTCCTTTTTCTTAACACCGTTAATACAGTTGTGACTTGACTTCGAGGAGCAACTCATAGAACGCGGTGTGGTAGCCTTTTTTGAGGTTTTTAAAGACTTTGGTGATTTTTGAAGCTTTTCCAAAGCTTTCCCGACACCGTGCTTCGCAAGACGAAAAAAATCGCAAGATGACAAAACTCGCGGAACGAATTAATTTCGTCTTGCGAGGCACCACTGTAAAGATGTACTTGTGCCACCCTGATTTTTTTATTGATAATAAATGCACTGGAAAACACAACTAGGCTTGTCCTCAGCATCACTTGATGAGGTATCTATCCATAATCTGCAAATAATATAGATAGATACTATACTATGCTGAACTGTTTAAATGTTCCTTTGATTGTCCTTGAATCTTCCCACCACACTTGCCATCCTCTCCTGCCACACCCTTTGAGAACCACTGGTGTTCTGGGACTGTGCCTTTGACCTGACCTCTGTCAGAGGTACTGCAGTATACCAGGATACAGAGGGGCATAGCAACAGTAACGTTGGGGCAGTGTAAATGCGCTGGCATGAGCACCACATTGGCTCCACTGGTGGGTTTCCATCGCACCTGCCATGCAGTCGCCACCCACCCACCATCCTGGTCTGCTGCAGCTACTCGGCTGGCCAGAGGTCAGGTGAACGGTGCAGCCCAATAATGTTGTCCCCTGCTTACCAACTTTTTGTCTTCACAAGTTTTCCAAACGCAGCTTACAAATGGACACTTTCTTATTACCACCATGCATTTTAACATCAGTTCTAATCTTCCTGCAATCGTGGTGCTGGAGCCAGAGCTATACCTCCCACTTACACAAGAGAGGTATCAGACTTTGTTAACGCCAAGGTTTGCTGATACCCCCAAAAACTTTACAGAAAAACCTAAGAGGTTAAACCCATCCCTGTCAAACAGCCCCATGATAACTCAGTTGCATGAAATGTTGAATGAATGAAATGAGAGAGAGAGAGAAACAGAACTGGATGGAAGGGAGTCTGGGGTAGAATGTGTGGACCTAGCTATAAAAAGGATAGAAAGAATCATCTCATTGTTCGGATAGATCAATTTCTGGTTCACACTGAAAAGCCATTTTAAAATGTCCTGAGGGATGGAAGTGAGAGCTGCTCATGAAATCAATAGGGAAAGCAGAAATTTTAATCTAGCTGAAACAAAGCGCAAGTGTGTTCCTCCCCACCCAAACAGGCTGGGGAGGTCTATGCATACTCAGTGGGCACAAAATGCTCACTAACTGTTGCAGTGCAGAGGGAAACCAGGGAGCCGGGTTAATGGCTCGACCCTCTGAACAGCAGCATTCCGTACAGCAACATTATGTTGCAGGGCTCACTTGTGTACATATTTGTTGAAATAGCAACTTGCACAAAGTGTGAAAGGACGTCACTTGTTTGTGATGTATTAAAGTCAATTCATGGCCTAAATCCTCTAAATTCAGAGGGGGATAACTTTAAGCATGTAATAGCTCAATAGGATCCCTGCTTTTATATCTTAAAACCAAGTACGTGTCCAGCCTTTCCAGTTTTAGTTCAGAGATGTTTGGTGCCTTAGCATTTTGTGCCATTGTGGTTTCAAAATAAAAGCAGTTGGGCGACACATCTGCCAGTTGCAGTTTAGCCATCATTCATGTAAAGAAAAAATGTGGGAATAGATGTTCGTGTTACTAAAATATGCAAAACAGCTGTGCTCATCAGGCTCATGAAGAGTTCTGCCTTCAGTGGGGAACAAGTTGCCCATTTCTGATCTCAACATAAATGCCCACCCAATCCAGCAAGGGAGATCCATGTGCATAAGCAGGCAGTGGACACTGACCTGGATGTGCACCTTCAACCAGAGGCGGAGCTAGCTGTGCTGGCACCTGGAGCAGCACGCATGCTGTGCACCCGGGGGCAGGGCTAGCCACCCAGGAGGGAAGGGGAGCATCCCAGGGGTCACCGCCTGCGGCAAGTAGCGAGCATCCCAGGGGGGGGGGCACTGCCTGCGGTGAGCATCCCAGGGGCGCGGGGCGGCAATGTAACCCCCCCAGGGATGACACCCGGAGCGCACTGCGCCCCCTTCCTGTGCCAGTGCCTGCACCCACACTGCACTGATCATCTGGGCCTCAGTGAACATTGCTGGATGCAACTTTCATTGTGGATGTCCCCATCTTTCAGCACATCTCCACCCCTGCCCTTGGCCACCACTTGCACTTGCCTACTTGCATGAATAAAGCCCGGGGTTGTTTTTTTTTTTTTTGGTGTGTTTGTAATGTGCCTAGTATTAGAAGTTAGGCACATTCACATAACATTTTCAGCATGAAAAAAGGCTTGAGGACTTCCAAAATGTTCCCCAAATGTTCTTGCATGCTTACTATTCCATTTATTTTTATTTTTCCACTGGTTTGGAGCAGCTTCATAGAGTCAGCTGGCTGCTGCTGCAGTGCCACTCATTTTTTAAAAAATCTTTCTCTCCTCGCCATCACCAAAACAAGCAAGTCAACATCAGTGAGGGCAAACAAAAGTTAATTCAGGGTGAAGGTAATGCTTCTTGGCTTGCTTGCTGGTGATGGGAGTTTTTAATGGTGCTGCGGTAGCAGCAGCTAATCAAGGCTGTGAAGATGCTTCCAGTTGCCACCCTCCCTGGAGAGAGGAGCCTATATGGAAAGTGGTTTTTGTCCCCTTTGAGCCCCAAAAATAACTATGGAGGATACCAGGGACTGTGCTAAACTGTTTTGGTTAACGTCATGGGAAAGAGTGTGACCTGGGGTTCAATAAATGCCCCCTCTCAGCCACAAATCCCATCTCTGTATCACTTCAGAGTCTTAATACCCTTTGTAATTTGTACACCGTAACCTGCAAATTTGCTAAGCCTGGAATTATAGTCCAAATTAATTGAAGGGATACCTGTAGGATGTAGTACCATTTCAAATGGGAGATGGCAGGGACAGGAGGGAATAATAAGCACATTATTTGGTGTGTGTTTCTCATATAATTTTCACATCTGTTTTTATGTTACCAAGCCTTACGTGCTTCAACACTTTATAAACACCTGGGCCTTTATTCAAAGACAATGTTTTCCAAATGAGTAAACAAACCAACAAACAACCCCATGCACACCATCTCTACTAAGTGAATCTACTTGTATATTGAAAGCAGTGTAAAAATGGGTAGTGATTTAGGGCACAATTCAGCAAGCAAAGTGGGCGAATACTCTTCCAGTGAATGTATGGTGTTCCTGTGCTGGATCTTGTTAAAGAATGGAAAGGCCCTACAGCAGCAGTATTTGCTGAATTGAGCTCCTTAGAGGCCCAATTTAAGCAAGGCTTTCATTGATAATTTTGTGTCAAGCAGAACATTTTCTGGTCTTTTTTTCCTTACCTTTCTTTCTCTAATACAAACACATAATCTACAATGGTCTCCATTTTAGATATACAGTTATGCATTTCCTCAGACACATTCTTTGCTGCGTCAAATTCATGTGACAACTGCTTTCATGTTGACAGCCCTTCCATTGTTGGAGGAACCAGGTTGTAGCATTAACAGAAAAGCAGGTCTGATGGCAAAGCAGCTTATGGAATCCCCACCCGCAATCCCCAGAGTGAGTCTAAATAAATTAGTAACATAATATCAAGTCAATATTCACCACTAGAAATGGGGAGAGGGGGACGAATGGTGGTGAATGTATACTGGGTGACAGAAGTGGGGAGATAGAGTGACAAGACAAGATGGCACCACAGGAAAAACAAAAAACGAAAAAACAGTTTCACCAAGTGAGCACCTAGTTGTTCAGTTGGGGGGACACGTGCAGTTGGAAATGAAATGCAAGCAGGTGATAGGGTAGAAAAAAGAAATTGCAAATGAGAGTTGAGCAACAGCAGCAGCAACAACAGCCAGTTTACTTTGGGTTTAGAAACAAAGCCAAATAAATAAATAAAAATTAAAATAGACATTACAACAAATCTGAAATTAAAAAAAAAAAACTGAATCAAGTTTGGTAACGTGGTTTTTAATGTGTCACAAGTTTCCACAAGGACAAAGTTATAGAAGGAAACCCCACAGCAGTTTTCTAGCTCATGCAGAACCATCAATTGTCATACCTTGGCCCATTCTATTCATCCTTGTCGCACTTTAGAAAGAGAAGTAAGCTATGTAAGTTTTACAACGCCTTTAAACTGTCACGCGTCCCATTGAGCACTTTAACTGGCACATCCTTGGTGTGTGTTAGAGAATGCCTGGTGGCAAAGATCAGGACCTTCTTTTGCAAAACTGTGCAAATTTATCTTCAGGGTCCAGCACAATGAGTTGGCAGTACTGCTTTGGTCTTACGGGGCAGAGGGTGAGTGGTTGATGGGGGTAGGGACAATAATAGTCTGAAACGTTTTCCAGTAATGCCAACTTGCAGTCACCCCTCAGTATGTAAGACTGGGAATTCCCAATCAGGATTACAAGTAAGGCGGAAAGGCTTTAGGCATTGCACCAAACCAGAGGTTGTCAGTAAAAGTGCTTGGCTTCATTGTCAATTCACACAGCAAGCTTCTATAATCATCATGCTTTCTGGAGGAGGAGAGGGGAGGGGAAATATCTATATAGCAACTCCCCGCATCCCCAATATACTTTCTAAAACATAAAGCACATGCCAGGCAACCAGCTAGCTAATATTTCTATAAAGGGAAGGGGTAGGACAGAGGAAGTAGGGAGCAAGGAGGTGCAGTTGCAAGGAACTAGTCTTCTGCAATGGATAAATAAGGTGGCGCAGGACTCCAAGGTGCAAGCCTGATAGTTTAGAAACATGTTCTGTGAACATTTAATCCTGACTCCATTCCTGTGAACCACATTTAATTCTCTGCAATGTTGTTAGCTTGGCCAGTGTCTTGCTGAACTACATTATTAAAGCACGTTTTTTTCTGAAACTAATGACTAGGTCTTACTGGCAACTAAATGGGTTAGGCACTAGATATGAGCTACTGATTAGCACAGAGGGTTGCAAGATGTCATTTCAGAGAGCTTCCTGACTGTACAGCGATTCCCCAAAAATGTTCACCGAGTACAAAAGCAGACTTAGTATATTGGGGCGGCTCTGTGCAGGATTGTTTCTCCACATACAACCTGCCAATTTATGGGCAGTGGCATAAGCGAGAACGCACCGCAAATCCCTCATGTAGCCCTGCCTGCATTACAGCTGGTAAGTGGGAAGAAATCCCTGAAGCCTCAGCAGGGCCCAGAAAGTATGGGGATGATACCATCATGGAGCCTTCCCTGAATGGACAAAGGAATTTTTTTGCTGCTGGAAGGCTATGTTAACAGGGCTATTCCCAGTAATAAGCATGTCTGCTGCTCTAGGAGCAGATTATTGTTGTTTATAAAAAAAAATGCATATATTTTTGAGGGAGTGCGAGAGAGAAAGAGAGCCAGAGAGAAGCAAATTTCTAGTTTCAATCCAGAAACAATTGTTCCTCACTACTTTGGGAAACTCTGGCTTACTAGTTCTAAGGCAGTGGAATCTTGCAACCCCGATTGGAGGAGTTAGCAATAGGCACTAATGCAAGGCAATCTGTTTTGTGCGTTCTTTAAACCCTTTCAAGGATTTAAAGGGTATGTTGCCATTAAGTTCAGCAGGTGCTATGCAACAGCTATATTATTATTTACCTTGGCTAAACCCATCAACTAAAGCATGACCCCAGATTTTCCTGTTCATGTGTATGCAAGTTCTTTCTGGAGGTTTTAATAGCACACAATTAAGCTATCAGAATGGGAAGGGAGTGCGCTGATAATAAGAGTTTATTGATACGTAAAGTTACTTGCTCTTTTCTGAATAAAATGAGCATGAGCCTTTGCCATAGTGGGGAGTCTAATAGTGGGGTGACTAATTCACCTTTTAATAGATATAAAAGTCTCAGGGAGGAAGATTCTAAGAAACTGTATTCTAAATTTATGATACACATGGCTTTTCTTCCCAAATGTCAAAAGTAAGAGAAAATAGAGTTATTCATGTGGCAGTATAGACAAAAATTAATATGCAATTAGAACATTGTTTTAAAAAGTGGGGGAGGTTAAATAATTAGAATTGAAGAACTACAGGCCTAGTTATTTTTTTAGTATTTTTGTATTAATGTGAAAAAGGCACTCACTCTCTCTATATTTTTTTAAAGTCCTAAGTGCAAGAAACATCCTGATATTGCTTTGGTATAAAAGCAGGTGCAGCAAAACTCTATAAAATAATGTGAGGCTGTTTCAGCACAAAAAACTGACCCCCCACCCCTACAGCACATTTATCTGATGCTTAGAAAAGTAATCACTTTGGGGTTGAATTTCATGTGTGTGAATTATTTTACGCAAGTGCCCCTTTTACCCCACCAGCCTTGCATTAGATAACTTTCTGTAGCTGACACCACAAAGTCAGTAGTCACACTACATGTGGTTTAGTCTCTGTTAGAACAGTTATGGGGGGGGGGGGTTCTTCGCATCTGCTCTTAACTTTCCCCCCCCACCTGCTCTGCATCATAAATAATGTTTGGTCTGTCTGTTTTGTTGCTGTTGTGCTTAAGGGTTTTATGGTATTGAAATAAAAAATGACAACCACATGCACACTGTTATACATATGCAAAATATGTGTATAAAAATGGGAACTCCACAGGGGAGGGCTGGGGAGAAGAGGGAAAGCTACTATTGGACACACCAATTGGGAGGGTATGGGTGGTGGATACAGCTTCACACACGGTGGGAGTGGGTACACGTATCAAAGTCTATCTTCCTGCACGTACTTCTGCTTTTCCCGGGAGTCCCTGGTCTTAGTTCGATTCTGTCGGTTTGCGGTTGCTGGGATAGAATGAACCGATGAGCTTTTCTTGCTAGACGTATAGGAGGAATGGGAAGAATGGGAGAGACTAGCCCGGGACTGGCCAGCATTGTGGTCGTACTGCATCAAACAGAAGATCCAGTCTGTCGGCACAAGCTCAAACTCATAAGGTGGGTTGGCTATAACAAAACTGAAAAAGAAAAGAACAGCCATCTTACTTCCTTTCCATGAGGTTTCCATGCTCGACACAAATAATATCAATTTCATTGTTCTGCATGGGACAATGACAATAAAGATCTCATAGATCGTATATCGTAATATCATCAGCTTGATATTTTCACGCTGAAAGGAAGGGAGTGAGCTTCTATTGTACAGTCATTGCATAGGTATCTGATAAAGGTTGCAGTAGTGTTGTGGGGAGCTGCTTTTTCATGCATCCGTCCCACAGCACTACAGTAAAGGTTCCCAACAACATGTGTGAGGGCCTTGACTTTGAAATGTGCTGCTGGTGGAATCCATAGGCAAAACAAGCGTTTTCAGGGTAGTGGTGGTGTTGGTGTTGGTGTTGGTGTGGTGGTTCAGCAAATCTCTGAGTTATATTTGTCAGTCGGAATTTGAAGCAAGTTTGGAGAAGCCTCCCCAAGGCAAGACATCTAAGGTACTTCAAGAGATGCCCCAAGATTTTCAATGAACCTGTTGTGATTTCTCTGTAGCCTTCCGCACATCTCTCACCACCAAAATAATTCAACATCCTCCCATTTTAATGCATTCAGGGAAAGGATATTTGCATCAGCACAAGCGACAGAAAACTGCTGAGGCCATTTTCAGTTCAAAGGGTGAGCAGCACTGAGGTGGCTTAAACATCTGGAGGGTGCCAGGATTGGGAAAAGGTGTCTTGCTATCCCTGCAGCCATGTCTGTAGGAAACAGATCCAAAAGCTGATAGGCAGGTGAGGAGAAGAAAAGTGGGCTGAACAAGTCATTTTGTCTTGTAATACACTAGTGTTTGTTGCACCCCCCCCCCCTTTGCTGGAATATGCTCTGCCACAGTAGACATGTTGGGGAAGACAGCTTGTCCTGCAATCTTTTGATCAGTTCAGTTCAGATATTTTTTGTTGTTTGCCTCTGAACCCTATCTGCTGTAAGTCATACCTTCAGTCTTCCCTTCTCCCTAATTTCCTTCGCCAATTTCTCTTCCTTGACCCTCTTTCCATACTGTGAGTTTTAACCTATTGCTATATCTCATTTGCTAACCTGAGAATTGCAAGGGCTTTAAATCCTGTGCCTACTTTGGAGGCAAAACAATTGTTAAGAGGGAAATAGAATGGGGAAATCTTGTATGTGTTTGCTCACCGCTGGTGTTTGTTCATTTACCCATATCTCATGGTTCTACCCAACAAACGTACAACATTCATATGTTGGGAAGATCAGATACAGCCATGTCAGGAATTTAACAGTAATAATTGTGTGTTGTAGTTTTTTTAAAAGTTATCCTCCCATTTCAAAAGCCCAGAGAAACAAAATAAGTTTTACCTGATGCTGGAAAAGGAGAAACACATGGGCTTCAGGGAGGGGGGGGGGATTCTAGAGATAGGGCATCACTACAGAAAATGCTTGCCCCTGGTCCCTACCTGCCTCACCTCTGACAACGGGGGCATCCAAAGCTGGGCTTTTGATGACACTCTCAGCACACAGACAGGTTCAAATGAGAGAAGGTACCACTTGAGATATCTCAGTCACCTTTGCAACTTTGGACTAATTGCTTGGGGTTATTTGCAGCGAGGAAGGAAATATATTTTCTACATCTTCTAAAAAAACACATGGCTTATTAACAGTTAACTCAGTAGTGAAGTATTCTGGTACATTGTGATAAACTGGTGACAGTTTTTTAGTTATTTATTTGTAGTTCAAAATCCGCTTGTTCTACTAGTACATTAGGAAAAAATGGAGCTGCTAAAATCATACCCTTTAGGCTTTCAAGTTATACAGTGTACTTCCTCAGGTTTGATGTGGGGGGGGGGGGGGGAGAAAGTGTGTGAACCCAAGAATGGTTTAATCTTTGCCCATATATTTTTTTTCACTCTTAAGACAACTGAAGGAGTATTTTATGCAGGGCTATCCTATGCGTTAGGGGTCTCCTGATAAACATGGAAGTTCACTATATTCAGGAAATGATCAGTGGTAGTGAACTCACATAGCGGAAAAAACCACGGGATGCTTCATACTTAGAAAATGGGCTTCAACTCAGTGAAGCTTACTACTTCCAAAGAAGCATGCTGTTGCATATGCACAAATACTTCTACCACCTTCTCTGATAACAAAACCCAGAGATATAAGGGAAAGCTATATTCCAGCGCAAGGCCGTTGTGTTCAAAACGTTTTCCTTCAACATCCAGCCTCCCAATCCCATAGATTTTCTGGGGAAATGTGAATGCTTGCACCTGCCTTACTACCATTAACCAACACTTGGTGCTGTGGTGAAGTTTACAGAGACAGTGAAAAACAGCAGTAACGATAACGGCTGGCCAAGAGGCTTAAGTTTTGTACATACCGCTTAGTGCATTGGGGCGTGCTTTGGTTGAAATCTCTCAATCGGTATATTCCAAAGCAAAGCATATTGTATGTTTTCAAAGCTTTACAAAACAAATCTCCATAACAACCACCGTCCTAGGAGACAAAAAGGAGAAGAAAGGAATTAAGACGTTGTTCTCCACTTCCTTCCCACCCCCACCCCCCACCCTTCAGCGTCCGTTGCAACAGTGATAATGAAAGGATGTATGGAGGGGGATATTTTTTAAGTCAGTAGTTCTATGCCAAGGGGACAAGGTGTGAGGCAATCTGTTGTTTACTTGTCACGAGTGAGAAACAATTAGTCAAGGAGCTGTCTAATTTAAATATTTAATCTTGAAACCAGCTAATAAATGTGTGCATGGGAATGTGTCCGATCCCAGTGATTGTATTCCCCCCCCCCCAAAAAAAAACAACCCCTCACAAAACCCCCAACCTGAACTGGGAACAGTGACTGACTCTTATTTTAATTGAACATGTAAGCTTGGGGCCCAGAGAACAGCTATTCCACAAATTAAGAGCAATGTAGTCTGAACTACTGGATGATTAAGAAGGTGTGACTTTTCCTAACTTGCTCCGGTCTTGCAAATTACTGTGTCATATGGCTCAGTTTATTTAACTATGTTGTCAATTTTCACCAAGATAGTTTGGATTTCACTGGGGAGATTAACACTTAGTAGGTAAGAATCCCCCCCTTTCTTTAGCCCTGAAAAAAAATTGGAAATTAGAGAAGGGGAGGATGTGTTTGTCTGTAACTGAAGTTGCCACCTATCAAAATTGTCTTTTGTCTCCAAGCCAAGCATTTGTTTTGATTAGGGGACTCAACTGGCATTCAGTATGGCAGATACAGAAACTGGTTCATATATATGATGAATCAAACTTCCAGCTTCAGTATCATCTGTATAAGTAACAGCAGTATGTGACCCCCCCACATACTGCAAGAACCATGGGGGTAGTCAAAGCTGGTATTTTTCACAAGGATCCAATTTGTGCAAAGGGGCAGCAGGGTTGCGCATGTGCTTCCCATCTCACATAGGATGTAACCTTTGTTTAAGTAAGTACATGGGCATTTGTGTATTCCCATTTGTGGGATTATCCCTTCTACAAATTAGGTGTCATCGCCTCAAGCTCAGAGGAGGAGTCAGCCAAGTCCAGAGCTGCTATGCTACCAACTGGGGAATTTGATCAGGCTCCTGATGTTGGGGTTTCAGAACCAACAGTGCTTGACTTGTCAGAGCAATCCAGCACTTCCCATGCTACCCCATCTGTCCAACTGGTGGTGGAAGAGACCTAGCAGGCCTAAGTTCACCTCTGGCCTTTGTTGAACCAAGTATGGAGTGACTTGTAGTGCTCCAGCCACTGGCCTGCCTTTTCCCTGTGGGTACCTGATTAAGATGGGTCAGAACAATAAGGGGAGGGAGAATCAAGTGCATGCCTATTGGGGTTAGACATACTTGATCTGTTTGATGTTATTCTATATGTACATGACTTCATTTTCTACACTGGATGGCTGGTAATTCAATGTTTGAACTGATGGAGAAACCCTGTCTAAGATTATGCTGTGCTTGTTTACATTTACAGCCTGCCTGGGTAAAGAAATCTTGAAGAAGATGGAGATGCCTCATTCTCATGGAGGTCAAGTTTGAACCACACCAGATGCAGATGGGCAGCTCTTATGGAAGAATATAAAGCGCATAAAGAATTGACAGGTCAGTGAGTCCTTTCTCCTCAACATTTGTTTTCTGTTTTTTATATAAAGGGCCATTCAGTCACATTGAACTACTGGCACGGTTACAGCCCAGTTCACGTTTATCACCACTGCCAACCCTAGTTCCAGTTTAAATTTCTTTGACCACAGGGAGGGCTAGTCTGGTTAGAGGAATGACTCCTTTCCCTTGAAGAGAAGGCCAAAGGATGGAGAGGAACCTGCCTGATGCATCCAGTAGGAGGCATCCATTCTAGGAAGAAGAAAATAGCTCAGTCAGTAGAGGACAAGACTCTTAATCTGAGGGTTGTAGGTTTGAGCCCCACATTGGGCAAAAGATTCCAGCACTGCTGGGGTTGGAATACATGACCATCATGGTCCCTTCCAACTCTACAATTCTATAAAAATCTCCCACTTGGATATGGCAAATTGTAACAGCAGCAATATAGCAAACAGCAATAGAAAAATAGGAATTTACCCAAGCCAGAGCAGATGGGACAACTAGAAACCTCCCCACAGAACCATGTTTTAATAAGGTGACTACAAGGAAGGTAAAACAGGGCTGGGGTGTGTGCCTACCTTGTGGAGGACCTTGCCTAATGATGGTGTCACATCTGAAAAGGTCCCTGGGCTACTCCACTATTCCCTTGCTATGTCTTGGGTTGCACTTGGAAGCCAGCAGCCAAGGTACATAAGTGAAGAGCTCTTGGAAGAGGGTTGTTTGGGTATTTTGCCCAGGTTCCAGCTAATCTGGACAACATTTCCTGTGATGCAGAATAGGGCTGGATGGTGTTGGGTTTTCAGCATTGTGGTGTATCACCAGTAGGCCTGGGCAATATACCGCCCAGGACTGGTATGAGGAGCAGACCATGATGTCAGTATCTCTCAGTGGTATATCGCTGGTGAAACCACCACTGCTCCTGACTGCTCCCTCTGCTAGCAGTGTCCGCTGGAGGGAGTCAAGTTCCCTTCTCCAGCGGGCTCTCCTATCAGAGGGACTCAGGAGTGGTGGCGGTTTCACCAGTGATATACTACTGAGAGATACCGACATCCCACTCTGCCCTCATATGACGCAGAGGGAGAAACAAGCTGTATTGGTGAGGTGCTGATACAGCTTGTTCTTCCCTCTGCATCTTTAAACTGCTCGACTGAGGAATGTGCAGCTGCCTTGCCTCAGCCAAGCAGTTAAAGGTGCCCTGATGCTCCTGGGAGAGCACCAGGGCTGTCTCACCTAGGGAGGGGGAACCTTCCTTTTTTAAAAATACAATTTTATTAAATTTCTGTTTTAAACAACCTTAAGATATCAATGACTTCTCTTCCTCTCTTTCCATGGCTCATTTTGTACAATATAAATCCCTGCATGTCTTTTATTACATCCATCAAAACTTATTTACACTCTTGAATTTATCTTAATGCTGCCCACGTGTTCAAAAACAATTTTCCTCCATATATTCAATAAACATTTTCCAATCTCCTTTAAATATATGTTCTTCTTGTTCTCTTATTCTATATGTTAGAACCTTCCTCTTCCTCAGCTAAGCTGCGCAAAGAGGCTGCGTTGTCCCAGCCTGTGAACGCTTGGGTGAAAGCGCCTCAGCTCCCGCAGTGAGAGCTGCAGCAATTTCAGCTAGTGCCTTGTGGGCAGAGGCCAATGCAGCTTGTTTTTTCAACATCTCGATACATTGCCAAACCGCAATGTTTGGCAATACACTGCAATGGCGACACACTTTCAAGCTGCATTGGCTCCAGCTGGCGAGGCACGGGGTGAAATTGCCTCAGCTCTCACTGCGGGAGCTGAGGTGCTTTCACTCAAGTGTCTTGTGGGCTGGGGCCAATGCAGCTGCCCCCCACCCAGCCTGCTGCTGAGTTGGGGGCGCGCGGAAAGGCTCCTACCCCCTGCCGAGCCAACCCTAAGGTCCCTGCCACTTGTGTGTTAGTGGCAGGGGCTCCTTGGCATGGGGGGCTGCCCGCTCGCCTTCCACTCCCCAAATATGGACCAGGCAGCACTAGTGTTTAACTGCCTTCACCCATACAAGCATGCTGCCTCTTTCCTCGGGTTGTTCACCCCAGGAGGAAAGACGAAGTCCATCCTCCTGGGTGAAGTCTGCAAGGCAAGGCAGGATGGTGGGCTCTGTTTTTCTGGGAGGAAAGATGCAGCCCACCCTCCCGAACAAAGCCAGCCAGGCCGTAGCCAAGTTAGGCTGCCTCTGCACAAGCTGGACGCGTAAACGTCTCCATTGAGGGTGTGCAGCTGCGCCCCCCTCAATAGAAAAGTGTGACAGAGCCTGCACCTCCCCAGCTAAACAACCACAATCCCGTTCCTACTTGTGTATGAGCAGGAGCCGGAAAGGGGAGAGCACATTAATGGAGACCCCACTGCGCTGCTGGCTCATGTGAGCCAGTGGCTGGTCAGGCGCTCTGTAAAACAGCTTGGCTGAGGCAAGGGCCCACTGCAATGGCAGTTTCACTCAACGGTATATTGCTGGTGAAACCACCACCATTCCTGACTTCCTTTGCCTCTAGCGCCTGGCTCCCCTTGTTTCTCTCTCAGCTGGGCGCCGGAGGCAGAGGGATGCAGTGGCGGTTTCACGAGCAATATATCCCTGCGTGAAACTGCCATCGCACTCAGCCCCTTCATACCAGTCCTGGCCAATATTATCAATATATCGCCCAGGACTAATGCAGAAGAGGGTTTGCCAGGGGTGGGGGAGGAGGACAGGGGACAGCTGGAAAATATCTGGGAGATGGGTGAAGTCTTCTAGCTGCCAATTCTCAGATCACTGCAGCAAACAACCCCAAAATTCGATACTTAAAGAAACACTGCCTTTAGAGATTACGCATCTTCTCTATTGAGGACAAGACAAAGGCAGCTACAGAATAGCTCCCGGACTTTTCCTTTTGCTGTCCTGGTCTTACCCCGAGGTCTGCAAAAGGCCCATCGAGCAATGCCAGCTGCGCCACCCGACACCTGTCCCTGTTTGCAAGCGTCTGGGGTGTGCTGTAGCCGCCTCTCAGCGCATTCTCCTCCGCAATCAGCGACTCCAGCTCTGGCGTGGCTCCTCCTGTTACCAGCGTACGTATCAGCGTGAGAATATTGTCATTGAAGTATGTCTGCAGAGATAAAAGAAAGCTCTTCAAGCAAACACCATTAAAGTCACAACTGAAGACATCCAAATTACAACTTTTCTGGGTTTCTGCTGTTTAAAGTTCTTGGCTTGTCTCTTCAAATAATTTCTCATCGGAAGTGAAAAGACAGCAGCCCCCAATTACTCTATTTTCTTCTGTCCCATTAGGCTCCTGCTCAACCCCCTCCTTTTTTATTTTATTTTTTAAAAATCCAACTCAGGACTGATTTTTATTAAAGAACAAAAATGTAAATCATTTATGTTTCCTATAATTGGTGTTAGTGGTGAAGCAATGACTGCCTTCCTTCTCATTGCCTTCATGTCTAATAACAGCCTTTAGGACATGTAATTGTAAAAATCCAGACCACATTTAAAGCTTACACAGGCTAGATTGCCTTTTTATACTTGTCACCAATCCATTGGGGAGCCGCCTCTGTGCTTCGGGTGTCATTACTTATTACTGTTGCTGGACTCGAGCTGTCTTCCCGCTGTATTGTACTAAACATCTTATTACGAGACTTGACAGTGTTCAGACACAAGCATGTATCAATTAAACATTTTGAGTTCATTCCAGATAAATGTATGATGAGTTTAGGGTCCTGCTGGTCCTTTTAAAAAACTCTAGGGTATGGGGTAAGTGTAGTTTATTAGGGAAGATTTTCTCCACAGTGACATTTTGCCAGCATCAGTAGCTGCTCTGGTCTCTCAGGCAAAACAATGGCATTTTAAATATTAATTAGACGCCAGCGGAAGGAAGTTCATTTAAAAGTGCACATGTCGGGTTGCAAGAGGCCTCCTTAAGTAGCTGCAATCTATGGCTGGTGGAGGACAGTATTTTATTTTATTTTTAAAGAGGATTATCTCTAATCCTAACAAGGACTGCTGTATTGGTCACATATGTGGCAATTGCTTCAGGAAAGATTGGATGGCAACCCAGGAAAAACTTCTACAGCACAATCCTATACATGTCTGCTCAGTAGTAAGCAAATCAATGGTGCCTTAGCACCCCTCAAATTATTCATATGGGAAGAGTCCTCCAATTGTGCTTAGCAGGCACATTTTTGCTAACAGCTCTACTCCACTGGCTTGGATAATACCATCTTTTTAGATTCAAATAACATCTTTAGAGATATAAACATTTCCGAATCCTCCTTCCCAGTTACAAAAACTGCAATCAGGGCATTGAAACATTTTTGAGGTGTTACCACCTGAGAAAGATCTTTGAAACAGGACCTTATCTAGAAGCCTGTCTGTTGTCAGCTGCTTAGAGCATTCTTCAGTGAAATAATAATTATTTTTGTGATATATAGTTTTGGGTTTTTTAAAGCCTTGCTGAAATGTTCATTTTGCAATTCTGATATTTTATCTACTTGATTGTGAACTCCTGATTATCAATATATTGTTGTTGCAGTCCTATGGCTTTTGTTTCAGCACTTTCTGTGGTTGCTAGGGAAACCAGATTCAACAGAGGGCGGGGCGCTTGCACCTTTGAATGGCCGTGTAGAATAGGGAGTTCTGGCAAGTGCATCCCCCCCCCCCTTCTACCCTGCTGTAAAAGGTACAGAAGCCCCGTCCCTCTTGGCCTCTGGTCGCACTATGGACAGCAAGGCTGCTGCTTTCGGATAGAAGATGGTTGCTGGTTTGAGTTTCAAGAGGAAGGGATTAGAGTTAGCATCACAGAGACCTCAACCTGTTCTGAAAAGATGCTCTTTCCAGAACCAGGTTGAGTATTTTAATATCCAGAGAGCTATGCCTGCTACTTATCCTACTGTGGCTTGGACTCCTGCATATGTCACAGTTGGTAGAAGTAGGAAAAGGTGCATCTGTTGAAATTCCTGGAATTGCATGGACTGAATTTCAATGGATATGTTTGGTAACCCTGTTTTTTCTTTAGCTCTTAGATTACTACAACTACTACTGAAATAACGGAGGAAAATCTTGTGGCAGCTTCAAACTCCAAAAAGATTCAGAACATTCTAAATAACATTTTACTATGTAGTCAGGTCTTCGGACATGAAACAGAAGGCCACGTGGAAAAATTAACTAGAAAACTATTTTCTGATCGATCCATGAAAGAGGTGATGCAATCTGAATCGGCTACTCGCAGTAGGAAAAAAATCTGAATGCATTTAGAAAGGTGATTAAGTTTAGCACAATCCTTTTAGGCCAAATTCCTGCTGTTGGCTGTGTAGCAATCAAGAGTAAAGACCTTTTAATTTGCAGCCACAGTTGCTAACTAGATAATCATGTGAGCCTATCTGCAATTGTTCTAGCTTGAGGGACAAAGGTAAGCACAACCCTGGCTTACTAACCTGGGCAAAAGACAGGTCTCTATATTTGAGCTTGCAGTGCCACCTAGCCCTTTTTTCTGCATTCCATCAAAACTCTTTTGAAAGAGCACAACTATTTGGGGCCTGCTTTGTAAAATCCCCCCTCCCTTTTAAAAGTAAAATAATCACAAGATCTTATGGTTCACCATTAATGCTGTCATGCTTCTTAAACTAATTGGTCTCTTACAGAAAATTTAACTGAAAATTAACAGAGCTCTTTAATACATTCTAATAGCATTTTGCCTTTCATTTATAATTATTCTAAAACTATCATTTTCTGTGTCAAGGCTGCCACATTTAAAATATTTGCTAGTTTGCATAGAGTAGCTTAAAGAGAAACTCTAGTGCTGGAGTATTTGTTTTTTGTCAGTATTACAGAAATGCATTTTTATTTGTATAGTTTATTTAAAATATAATGGATCTCCAAATGCTGACAGTCTTGAATTGAAGTCATTATCTTAAAGCTAGTGATGTTACAGGGAGTGAACTCTAAACAGAGCAGAAATAATCTAATGTATTTATCTGATAAATCTACCACACAGATTTGTATGGTATTGCATGATTTAATCATAAGATAAACCAAGAGAGTAGTTTATCACCTGATAATATTTCTGAACAGCAGGAAAGTATAAGACTTGTATTATATTTTATTTAACAAAAATTGCATACCACTTGATTGTAAGGAAACCTCTAAGCGCTTTACAAAAATAATCATTGTGGCTGTCAACCAACATTAAAAAAAGAAAATTTTATTAGATGGATTGCCTTGTTTTTTACTAATTGACTACAGTAAAACACTGCATTTACACAAATCTAATGCGCACCTCAATTTTCAAAACCTTGAAACCAAAGAAGTATTTGCTGCTGAATGTAAATGCGCCATCAAATCTAATGCGCACCCTCATTTTCGCTGCGTAATTTGGTCAAAAAAGGTGCTCGTTGCACAGTAAAGCCACATATTGCAAAATCTAAACATCCACTACTTCAAGGACTGTGAATGAAAGGATAGCTTGACTCTTAAATATGATAACTTACCTCATTAGGGAACTGCTTACTTCCTCAGCTGTGTTTCTTGTGAGGCCCGTACTTGGTCATATCCCTGCACAACTCCTTGGCTGGATGGCTGGCTTCTGCATATTGTCTTTCTCTTGAGACCCCCAAAATTATCCACTGCCTCCTTCCTCAGTTACCTGCTTCTTACCTGCATTCGTTTTAGGTGACTTTATTTGTAGCCATATGGGAACATCCTTTCATTTTGGACAGGATTCTTTAAAGGGGTGGGGGAGGTCCAAAATATCATACAGAATGAGTCCCTGTGTCTTGCCACTCCTGCAGCCATTTGTTCCTACAGTAGCAGTAGCAGTTCCAGGCCTGTTGTGCATGCAACATTTATTCTCCATCCTGGATGTAGGCTGCACACGTGAGCTGAGACAACATTTGAATTACACAGCATGGAGCAAAATTAGAGGTGGGTGTTTTCAACCATGCAACTAGTTGTGGGCTGAAGGACAGAGGCTTAGCTTAATGTCACAAGGGCACTTGAGCAACCCTCAGACCACCTTGCTTGTTTGTCCCCACTGTAGTTCTTAAGGCAAATGAGGCACTGGGAGGTGTTTCCCCAGCTGAAAAGCTGTGTGTTCTCTACAACCTATGAGCCACTGGTTTCTGACTGTACTACTTCTTCCAGTGCTGATCGAAAAGTTAAGGATGTACAGGCAGAGTGAGACATACAAAAATGGGTCAGGTAAAAGGAGCAGTCTGTTTTCCAGCAGAGCAGTGGTAGAAATGGCAGGTTTCAACCATCTGTGTAATGAGGAAATAGAAAACACTGGATACTTACTGCGCTCATGAGAGAATCCAGCACGCTGACTGCGAATGCAGTTCCACACGCAAACGGTTGCGTGAGATACAGTTCTGTATCAGGGTCGTCGTCGTCATCTTGGTCCAGAAACTGAACATTTGAATCATTCACTAAAAAGATAATGATTAACAAATAAATAAACCAGCAGAAGACCTCATCATGCTACATGTGGGGGGGGGGAGTGTGTGTGTGTGTGTGTCCCCAGAAACATAGGTGAGTTGGTGAGAATGGAGTTTAAATGGGTGTTTGAAATGAGTGTTGGGAGAGGAAACAAAGAAACAAACACCAGCTGATCGTTATGAAATGTGAATGTCCCAAAAGGTGAAATAACTTTCTCATATGAGGAGTTTCTTGGTATCATCAGGAGCACAGCCAAGATTGCCTTGTCAGTAGGAGGGAACAACTCCAGCTTTACATTACACAATAGAGATCACACAAAATACTGTTTCAGCTCAAAGACAAGTAAAGGCCCAGATGGCTTCCTATAATAGACCTGGTGTGGCACATTTGAGGAATTTCACCTGAAATTAAACCGCATCTGAAAAAATAGGATCAGTGTGATGAAGATTTGCTTTATTTATTTAATAGATTTATAAACCGCTTCATGACCAGAGGCCATCAAAGCAGAGTACAAGTGGTTTGTTTTTGTTTATTTGTTTTTTTTAAAAAAGATTTTCAGAAAGGAATGGAGACAGTGTCCTGGACCCATATTCTCTGGTCCTAATATTATACAGCAAAAATACTATAATGTGTTTTACATGCCTTATTATGAGCACTCCGTTATCCCAGGCAAATTTTGGCCACAACATTCTCCATTTATAAAAATTCCTCTGTGTCTTATAGTCAATGAATAACAAAATTGCTTTGTTTAACATTCTTTTCTTCTTTTTGAAGCAAATGTCTATTTGAGAGAGTACATTCCGCTTCAAAAATGGACCTTTGGGGAAGACAAGAGTCTGTTTTCAAATGCTAAATTAAACCAAGGCACAATCTTCAGCAGCATTGTATATACCACTTCCTACTGGCAGACTTGAAAGACTAATAACTCACACAAGGCTAATACCTGACACAAAAGCTTTCCCACCTTTTACACGGTGACAATTTCTGAATCGCAGCAAAATCTAATGCGAACGTTGCAAGGCTAAGCCTCAATAGCTTTATCGTCCTGGCCTACATTCTCCTGCTAGGATAACTATGAAATGTCTCTGAGCTAAGATGGGACTAGAGGTAGGATTGGTTTAAGAGTGCAGGACTTTGCCATAGGAAGTGCTAATCAAAATTTCACTTTCCCAGAGAAGCCTGTTTAGAAGCTTAGCTGGTTTCAGAACATCAGAACCCTTAGCTTTTGTGTGGAAAGTGGGCCCCCAAAACAAACCAACAGCTTAAGGGAAGAGCTGATGCTGGAGTTTCTTTCTCCCCCACCTAAAATGTCTCTTATTTCTTCTTTGACTCCTCTGAGAGCTGTTAAGACATGTCAGTCAAATTGACAGGTGGCTAGATTTTTTTTTTAAAGGAAAGCAAAGCAAGAGAGAGAGAGAGAGAGAGAGAGAGAGAGAGCGAAAATGTCTAGACCAAAGAAAAATGAATTGGTGTGAAGATACTATGGGAGCAGCCGGCAGGTCAGATGAGTGTGATCAAAGATTTACTGATGCTGCGTATGGAGGGGGGAAAAATCATTAAGAAAAGCCAGAACAAGACAGTCGATTTCAACTGGAATCACAAATAAAACACATTCAAAGCGGTGCTCTGAGGGTAGCCCCCTCTGATACAGCCAGATAAATAAAAGAGAAAGCTGATGACAGTAGGAACAACAATGAAACAAAAGACAGTTGATGTGAAGGAAAAAGGCACTTCTTACCCAGTTCAGTTATCATTAGAATGTGAGTTCCACTGTTTTTTTCCTGACTGATTGAAACCAAAGGCAGAAGTTTGCCAGGCTTAGCTAATAAGTAAAGTGTTTAGGAGGGGATTGGGGTGGAAGGGGAAAGAAGGCACAGAAAGAGAATAAAGTAAGGGATAAGACAGGTAAGGTCTAAAACTAAATGGAAAGAAAGTGAACAGGACAAAAGGACTACAAATCAAGCTTGCCTTTACTATGAGAAACAGAATGGCTTTCACGCTTCACACTGCTTGACAACACTCACTAGTCTAATGCCACAGCAGAAATGGGAAACAAGCAAACGGTCGCCACATTCTCCATGATAACACTCCCAATGCCATTACGGAACAAATTAGTTATTAATTTGTCAGCATAAGAGCAGAGGAATGAACAAGCAAATACTTATTTTTGGTTAAGATGCAGGTAGCACACGGGGCAAATGGTTGCATTTCCTCTGCAACCAAAGAGCCACACCTACTCTGGCACATCAGTCCTGATAAACAGATGTGCAATCCTGCATCTGCCCACAGGGGTGCTGTAATCCAGCAGGCAAGTGTAAACTGGGGGATAATTGCACTCAATGCAATGGCTCTTACTACCACAACCACCCGCAAGGGGGAGAGGGAAGTGTTAAGGTGGTTTTGTTGAAAGGCAAGGGGCAAACAACAGAGTGTAATGGTGGGCAGTAGCCTGTGGACCTTCCAGCTGTGGCAGGTTGCCCACCCACACTTCTGTCCGAATGTAGGGATCAGCCCCACTCTTAACACTGATTTCTGTTCCCCCTCTGGTGGTGCATCCAAGCTTTGTTTTATAGAGCAGATTCTGAAGATCTGTCACCAAATAAGGGAAGAAGTAAAATTATGTTCAGGCTTCAGTGAAAGAGCTTGCTTAATCATGGTTTTCCCCCGCCCTTCCTTCACAAGAATAATTAAACATCAGTACATTAAATGAAAGGTACTACGTATGACCTGTGTTCATTTCCTTAGGCTGGCAAAGAGGGAGAGAAGAAGGGTAAAGAAATGAGCAAACAAGAACAGATCACCTTCAATTTCTCTTACCTAATTCTGTTATAATAGGGATATCAATTCCTGTTGTGATTGAGTGCTGACGTAGAAGGCCATGCACCGGGCTGTTGTCTGGTGATGATCTGTCCATTCCTGGTGGTGAAAACCCTGCGGAGAAGAAGAAGAAGAGTTTGGATTTCCTATCCCGCTTTATCACTACCCTAAGGAGTCTCAAAGCGGCTAACAATCTCCTTTCCCTTCCTCCCCCACAACAAACACTCTGTGAGGTGAGTGGGGCTGAGAGACTTCAAAGAAGTGTGACTGGCCCAAGGTCACCCAGCAGCTGCATGTGGAGGAGCAGAGACGCGAACCTGGTTCACCAGCTTATAAGACTACCGCTCTTAACCACTACACCACACTGGCTCTTCACTGCGGAGAAAACATCATGCCAAAATTTAGGCATTACACTGGGTTACCACTTATTTAACAGCTTTCAATGGTTCCTGGTCTATTCCTGGGCATAATAAAAAAAATTATTTTATTTGCTTTCAAAACCCTTCTTTGGCATGGGGCCAGCTTATCTGAAGGATTGCATGTCTCTCTACATGTGCCTGTCCAGATCTCCATGATCATCATCTTAGGCCAGGGGTTCTCAGAGGGTGTGGCAATGGCGTGGCAGGAGTCTCAAGGACATTCCAAGAAACAATGAAACAGTTCAGTTCAGTGTAGTATAGTACAGTATCAACAGAATTGTTTTTATTTACAGAATGTGGATAAATATATTTTCAAAATGAGAGCAAGAACATCAAGTGATACTGAGGACAATCCTAGTTGGATCTCCTGCCCCGCCCCATGTGTTCCTTATCAATAAAAAAATCAGAACCACGCTGGTTTTGGTTGCTCCAAGCAGCTCAGAATGGTATGTAAGGGATACCTAGCTGAGTTGCATCGACCGAGCTTGGAATTGTTATTTCAGATTAGTGGACTGAAATCTCTGTACTGGCCTATGCCTTCCATGCCATGCTATCTTACAGACCTTATCATACGACAGAATGGTTAATCGGTTTAAAAGGTAATTAAAACAAGGAACAGGGCTGTGCTGCTATCCTTACCCTTGTCCTTACTTGCTCTACAAGGCTCCACCCCCTGAACATCCGTATGCTGCCCTAGGGAGGAAATCTATACGTCAGCAGCCAAGGCCAAGAAGTGAAACGCTTCGACCTTTTGTGCTCTATTGCTGCCTATTAGGTGTATCTGACCAGCAGTGTTTGGAAAGAGATTTTGGAAACAGGAGAAAATCAGGCTATAGTTGGCTGCATTATTCAGAGCTTCTCCAAAGTGGAACTGGTAGTCCTTTGCATTCTTCTCTAAGCAGAATATGGCTGCAATATAAATACATGGACTCTTCCTACTCACCTTAGCATGGCAGCTTTTAGCCTCAACCCACCCACCCTCACTATCCCCTCTCCAGTGTTTGTTTGAAACGCATATGACATTTCTGTGAGACTGTCAGCAGCTTTATAATTTCAAATTGTATACACAAAGCAAATGCACAGAAGAAAAAAGTACTAAATGGCTTGCACTTTCTCCCTGAATGAAAGCTAGTTCTACACAACTGTATACAAATGTATTTATTTAAAACATTTGTGAGTAATCTTTTCACTCAGAAACAGAGCACTCAGTGCATGGAATTAAATGGCTGGTTGGCATTTCCTCACCAAAATAAATTAATAAAGGTCGTCTGGTTTGCCAGTCTAGGGGTGCCATATTTCAATAAAATAAATGCGCCTTTAGAGCAACAGGAATGAAACAAGTCCACTCCAGGGTTGCCAGGGGAAATAATTTGCTTATATATATAAATGTTAAGTATTATTATTATTTCCATTCTCTTAGAGAGCTGGCAGGGAGAAGAGAGGTAGACAGCAGGCCCCCTTCCAACCTCCAGGAACATCCTCTTTGCAGTCTTTTCTAGCCAGCCCAAAGCATAAATTTTAGATGCTGCCTATTTTCTTCCTTCAAAAAAAAAAAAAAAAAAAAGTGAAGGAAACATAAACTGTTTTATCACAACTTTTATTTGAAAGTATGAAAAACTGCAAGTGACAGCTGTGCGAATTCAGTGGATGTGAAGTTTTTGAATTTCTTCAACTTGACAAGTAAACACCTTAAATCGGTAATGCTATATATGCATAATACATGGCCTGTATTTTGACATCCATCATCAAATGCTGACTTGAGAAAATACAGATTTGTACGTCAAGGAATAGCACCCACAAAGCAGGAAGGAATTCAGGTCACAGGGTATTAGGAAAGCAGTATTTCATTACAGCACCAGAAACAGGCTAAGTCATGAGATGTAAGTGCTGTTTGGGGATGTAAAGAGATTCTCTTCTACTTCACAGAGCCCTCCTTCATTCAGAAATGACACGCTTTACTCAAAATATCCATTTTCATTCGCCTTCTCATGTTTTCAGTCATCCAAGCTTAAATATTAGGGCCCATAAAACTGAAGAGGGGTGACTTATTGTTGATTTTCCTTTGGTTCATAAAATAACCCCACATTAATTAGGAGCTACAATGCTAGCAGTTGCTTCAGTTTATTGTCTAGAACAGTCATTCTCACACTCCAAGCCCTTCCTCTGCTAACCACTTGAAAATGGCTGGGGAGTCTCTCAATGGACCATTAAATAAACTTTTTTCCTTCTTCAGCACCACAATCATCTTCAAAAACACCATCATGTTATGGAAATTACATGACCTGGGCCTGAGAAAAGGGCAGCTTTAATTGGTAGGTTGTTAGGGGGGATAATTACATTAAATTTATATCTATTTATTCAATTTAATTTTTAATTGTGCCAAAAGCTTATTTGAGCTACTGAAGGCAGTGTGAGACATCTTGCAGTTTGATAGCTACCACCCAGTGTTCGAAGGAGTTGCCATAGTTATTATATTTAAATAATATCAAGGATATTGGCTTGGACTCCTAGTCTATGTTCCAGTCATGATATGGGGATTCCTGCCCGCTTCCGGCTGCAACCTCTAAAAAGCCAGTCCAGGTGATTAGAAGCTGCAGAGCCAGAGACGAAAGCAGTGACTTCCGCAGACACAAGCAAAAAAAGGCTGATTGGATGTAACCCCTTAATATTAAAGCACATCTTTATTCTTTTCTCTTAATCTCAGTTATACAACACACTAAACCAAAGCTGCTTACGAAAACAAAAAGCCACACATACAATTATGTCTTGTAGACTTAAAGGAATATATTCTTTCCCTTCTCTGAAAGGGCGTTTATGCTCAAAAGGAATCTTGTTTTTGCCTCGCTTGACCTCTGGGCCCTCTGCTCTTTGGCTTCTGCTACCTCTATGGGCACCCCTCTGAACACACCTTTAGGAAGGGTTCACTCCGACATCATACACCTATCATCAAGAGAGCAGCAAACTAAGTTTTATAAGCCAATTTCATAGGCTACAAACAGGGAAACGCTTAACCCACCACCAAGGGGAACAGACCCCAGGGCAGAGTGCTCCTTAGGTATTAAACTCTGCACAGTAGACTAACAGTATTTTCGAGGAGAGACAAAAGCTATTCGTGTATTTAGCCAGTGTGGAAATTACCACTTCCCAAACTAAAGTTAACCAGACAGTTGGGGCTAATAGCTATATTTTAGCTGGCACCCTCACATATATACCCAATGTGTAATGGAAGGAGTGGGGGAATCCAGTTAGCAGATACGTTCAGGTTAAAGACTTCTGAAACGTTAAGGGGAAGGTCAGTTTTTTTGCACAGTGCTATCCGAAGACACCCCCCCTCCCCCCGGATATATACACAGATGTGCATGCGAACACAAATTTGACCCAGTTTATCCCTGATTTTCATGTATTTGCCCCACAAAATGTGTCATTCAGAGCTATTTCACATTTGACAAAGCGATTGTGTGTGGCCAAATGTTAAAAAGTTTAATAGCCTTGCTTCTTTTAAAAAGTTTAATAATTGCTATGGGGGATTCAAATCTAATCTGAACTACAGTACTTAAGGAGCAGGTGTTTAATTTCCCTCCCAATTTCCATATAACCCCCCCCAACCCCCCCCCTGTTATTTCTGGGGTGGAGGGGGGCAAATACAACGTTATGGTCCATGTATGTTTCTCCCGCAGGACAAATAGCAGATACACAAGGGATTTGTATAAGGAAAATGAAGGGATGGAAGGATGCAGAATTTCTCTTAAACTTTTTAGAACAGTGGGAAATCCTATCATAGCTTTCTTAGTATCACATCTAGTTGTCCCTTCATTTTTTAAAAAAGTGTTGTCATTGAAACAGGATTACAGTGAAATTTCAGGATAAAATTGGTGGTTCCTGCTTTGGTCAAACATCCAAGGGATTTTCAGAGGTGGTAAGAAATTTCAGCAAGAAATTTCTTGGGAAAGTCACATACATGCCTAAATACATTCACCTGGGCAAACGCAACAAGCAGCAGACTTGAATACTGACTTGTGGGTATGTTCCACTTGGCATGAATGAACCATTTCACAAGATCTGAGTGTAATTATCATGATTCTGAAATTCTTATCCAACCTCTGTTTGCTTTCTCGTACAAACCAGTGTTAAATTTAGTCTTGGTATTAAGGAATTGTGACCTGTGCTCACCTATTCAAATTAATTAAACTGCATTAATCCTTACATTTGCTAAGGCAGGTCGTCAATGAGTTGTAAATGGAAGCTCACTGTTTCAGAAAGGGAATTTTAAATGCAACTTAGGGTAGACTTCTATAGGCACCTGGCTTTTTAAGTGAGAGAAAAGCAAAGCAAAAATAAAAACATCAGTGCAAACAAAGAACAAAACATATTTTGTTAAGTAAACACAACAATGCTGTTTAACACATGACTGGCAACTGCTCAAACATAAATTATATAAAAAAAATTCCCATTGCCACTTATGGGGAAATTATGCAGATTAGAATTTGATTAGGCTTATTTCATGAGACTCAATTTGGACTTTTAATCTATTAAGCTCCAATAAATGAGGCATCTGAATAGCTCCCCTGAGCAGCAGCTGTAATAACCACAGCAGTCTTCCCTCCCCGCTTCTGCAATACGTATTTCAACAATTTCTTTAGCAGACGATGTTAACAGAAATTCCAGGTCTCTGAGTACAATTACTTTTTAACTAGTATGAAAATGTCAGGTGTACAGGGTAAGGCAAATGGAGCCTTAAAATGTGCTTCAACGGCATTTTTATGGACCTCAACATTCATCACATTTTCTGGGGCTACCGTCTCCCCTCTCTTGTTTTTGACCAGCTTTGTGTGTTTGGTAGGGCCCGCAGATGTGTACATGAATAAAACCACAATGAGGCACAATTAAAACCAATGCAAAGCACACCATTGTGCCAGGCAAGGTCTCCATGGAGAAAAGGCCTGCACGCTGCACTCTCACCTCGCCACCTTGCAATGGGATGGTGTCTGCTACTGGAGCCACTTTCTGGGTTCTGTGTTGTGATCAAATCATGGGACACTTTTTTCCGGTGCTCGGCAAATCTTCTGAGCACCAAATGTACAGAACCAGGGAGTAGGGCAAGCCAAAGGGGCAGACAAAACTAAAAAATGCCTCATCTGGTCATTTTCTGTCAATGGCTGGTAGGGATTTCCAGCCCAAAATAGCCTAGGCCAATATTATTCAGTTGCCCTTTCAGACCCGCTCCCAGAGCAAATCTAATGTTCAATGGCCTGCAGAAGCCTTGTGATTCATCGACCTGTGAGCCTATTCCTTGCACTTGTTCATAAAGACTCCAAAAAAGTATGCTTTCCCCACACAAAACTCAGAGCAAAATTGGTATAATTAGCAAACCATTTGTACAATATGTAAATTGCGGCTGCCTATATTTGAGGAACTGGAATATGACATTCCAAATGCTGTTAAGTAGCCATTGCTGATCATTAAGTGAAGCAGCAAGAGGGAGCTGCTGTGATGTTAAGTGGCAACAGAGGGAGGGGGGAGTGTATTGGGGTGCTGATAAGCCCTCTCCTTACTCACTGCTTAGCTACAGTGGCCAACCAATGCAGCTGTAAGGATACTGCAGACTATATTGGAATGAAATGTGGTTTTAGAGCTATGAAATTGTCCACCCTCAAAGCTGCTATTAATCCAAGAGCTCTGAGGCTAATAACAGCTTCAGTGGGGGGTGAGCATCATTTTCAACAAGAATGCCATGGGGAGGGGAAAGGATTATTGCTCTCCCTGCGGTCCCGATCCTGCTTTCTTCCACAAACCCTTCTTGCAGCTGCTCCTATTACAATGCTGAAAACAGGCCCGCTGAAGGCATTTGTGTATTTAACATCACATTTGTTTGGGCCCTAAACTTGTGTGACGGGCAAGAAGTCTTTGTAGTTACACAGGACAAAGAAGATACTGAAAGAATGAGCCGATATCTCAGAGTAAGAGTAACCAGAATACAACAGATGCTTTGCTTTTGGTTTTATGGGGAAGCAAACATACTGGAGAAATAAGCTTCTCTTCAAAACAACAACAAAAAACAGTAAAAAAAGCAACAACTGTGCAGACCAATCCAGTAAGACCTTGGTCCAGCCCTGAGAGAAAGCATGCAGAACATAGGCTGAACCTTGCATGCTGCATCCCAGTTTTTCCTTTGGTCAATGCAAGTACCTAAAGTTATATTCCTTCGCAGTGGCCACAAGGAAGCGAAACATATTAACCAGGTGCTGTGTGATAAATAAACAAACAAAAGTACTTCCTCATAATTGGAAGTAAATTGGAACTGAAATTTAAGAGGATAATATTCTTTTGGACGACATACCTAGTATAGGGAAGTTTTTAATGTGTGACATTTTAGTGTATTTTTGGTCTCTCTGAAAGCCGCCCAGAGTGGCTGGGGAAACCCAGCCAGATGGGCGGGGTACAAATAATATATTATTATTATTACTATTACTATTACTATTATTATTATTATTATTATTATTATTATTATTTGGAATTTGACAACTGGGCAACAAAAATGGATTCTGATATAGATGCATTGGAAAGATAAATGTGCAGCTCCATTTATTCAATGGATTGAAGACCTGACTACGCATGCCAACCGATGAATGGACTGCTTATAGACATAAACTTTGCATGAACAAATAGAATTAAATTTGGAACTCATTTACACAAAATACAGTAGGTTAAAAATTGCAGTTGTTAATTGTACCCTTTTATTTATTTTTCCTTCACTTTTTTATTATAAAGAAACACTTTTTATGTGCTGTATTTAAATTTAAGAATAAATAAGTAATAATAATTGGAATGAAAAGAGCTAATAAAATCTCTTACAGTCTGCAAGGGAATGTTCAGATTGCACAGAAATGAGGCTATGTTGAAATACAAAACACATCAGAAACATTATGCTACACTGCCCCTTGCTGAAATACCTATTATGCCACTGCCTTCCATTAAAATAAATACCTTTTACAATAACGTATTACAGGGAGTATGGATTTATGCTACCTGATAATAGGTACAGACTGATGGATAATAATGACTGTTATTATTGAACAAGAGTTTTATGCTATATATGATGGCTAATCATCAATTTCTTTATGCAGTTAACGGCATTGTTCCACTAGCGCCAAACAATGGAAGCCTCTTTTCCCCATACACATATTATTTCTGTAGATCTGTAGTTGGCAGTGCCTTTCCAGTTATGCTGTTAAGATGACCAAGCCTACTAGAAGGAAGGACTCATCTGTGCATAGTCAGTGTAATGAGCAGGGGGGACACAGCACCCTGGGCTGTGGAGAAGGGCTGTAGCCCAGTGGTAAGGCACCTGGTTTGAACAAAGCAGGCCCAGCTCAATCCCTAGCATCCCCAGGTAAGGCAGGGGGAGATCCCAGTCTGAAATCCTGGAGAACCGCTGCCTGTCAATGTAGCTGGACCCGTGGTAGAAGGCAGCTCCCCGTGTTCCTATGGCAACATTTCAGGCTTGGAGGAGGGAGGCAGGGCTCTTTGGAAATCAGGAAGGCACCTTCAATGTACCCTTTTTGGTGCCTGCTAAAAGCATGTTTGTTTAGGCAAGCCTATCCAGACCAGTAGAATGTCGACAAGCATTTTAATATGGTCTTCAGCTTACCATTTTAAATATCCCACCCCCTACATTTCAAACAGATGTTTTCAAATGCTTTTTACTGATAGTTTCATTCTTGCCGAAAACCACTTTGAGGTTTTATTGCAATCAAGTGGTATATAAATCTTGTGAAGCAAGCATCCAGAGCACCTCCATGCAGCAAGAATGGCAGGGAAGGATCAGAGCGCTGCAGCTGGACATGGAGCAAAGTAATGCTAAAAATCATGTCTTGCTGTTCTTCCTGATAACATTCCTAGCATGACTGTAAGAGCTGTTTGACAGTGGAATGGACTCTGTTGGAAGGTGGTGGTCTGTCCTTGGAGGTTTTTAAGCAGAGGTTGGATGGCCATCTGCCATGGATACTTTAGTTGAGATTCCTGCATTGCAGGGGGTTGGACTAGATGATCCTGTGATTCTGAGTCTGTCTTAAGATTCTTGGAAAATACACACACACACACACACACTACAAATTTTCTGTATTCCCTCTAAAAACTACAACTTGTGCACCTTTGATAACCATAAAATGCAGCATACTCATAAGGCATTTAAAATACAAAAGAATGACTCAAAGCTAATCACCCATCATGATAATCTAAACTGTAGTGTAAGATCTTTGAAATATATATTTTACCCATTATATGTAAGCATAAGGGCAACTCTTTTCGTGGTATGAGGCAATTGGGGGGCAGGGAGGAGCCACCAGCCTCAGTCACTTTCAGAGTAAGCAAAGGTGTGCTGGGGAAACTCAAACCTGTGAGATGTGATATTACACACACACACACACACACACACACACACACACGTGTGTGTGTGCAAAAGACACAGTTGTCTTCCATTGAATAAAACAGAACAAACCATTGAAAAATTCAGTGGAACTAGAATCATTCAGCTAAAACAGCTCTGGAATTCCATCTAAGATGAAGGTCACAGCTGATTAAGGAGATCATCTAAGAAATTTCCAAGGAAGATTCAAGAGTTTATCTTCACCTAGTGAAATTTCCCAGGAGGGTTCTGAACATCCTTAGACTGTCATTAGATTTCACCATCACCTAAAATGAATTTCGAAGTGAATTTGGAGAGTCATCCTGGGGAGAAATTTTTAAGGCAAGCCAGAAACGGCATCATTTTGCAGTAGGTTTCTCCACACTGATTGCTATTGCAAAAGTAAATGTAAACTGAAGCCACTTGGGGAAATGTAAGTGTCTCTTTAAACCGAAATATGCTTCACAGTTGATTTACTATGGCCACAGATGATGGGAATAAATCAATTTGTTTTAATTTTACTAAAAATGCAACATTTCCCTCCTAAGTAATAATACGAACTTCTTGCAAAGTAAAAAACATCCCTCCCCACCACGTTGCCTTTTTGTTAACTAGCTGCAAAGCTCGGACTTGTGTTCCCTTTACTGGCCACATTGCAATTCACATGTGCCCTCTCCAAAATTCACCCAAAGATACACCCAAAGGTGTATTTAACACAAGCCAACTATGCTCAGTAACAAAATACCTTATTCTGGCCATTATAAGTCATTAAAGAAGCATCTTGAACTAGCTTTGAGTAACTCTCTTAGGCTGCAATCCTAGGCACACTGACTCAAGAGTAAGTACCACTGCAATTGATGCTACTTACTTCTGCATACACAGGTTTCTCCGCCTTGCTATTATATCTGCACAACCTTGTGAGTTAGATGAGGCTTACAGATAGTGATGGCCCCAGGAACACCAAAATAGCTTCATGGCTGAGTAGGGATTTCAATTTTTTTGCTCAAAAATGGGAGGGATGTTGGAGTTATTATTAAGTATTAATAAATAACCACAACAAATGTATTCTGTGCTTGCTTTAATTAAATCTTGAATTTATCCCAATCATGATCATCTGAACAGAACTGCCGTAAACCGTAAATTACTTTTGATCCCCTCCATCTGAAACGTCACACCTGGTCTTACACTGAATGTAGCATAGTCAGACCTACAACAACACAACTTGCTTACAATGCATGAAACTTGGGATTATTTTTATGGTTTAGGGTAGGCATTGGAGGAGAGCAAGGCTCTCGTGCCCCTACAAGATATGTGCCTTTTGCAGTATGGAACCACAATTTTAGGGAATGCTCCACCTGTTGATATATTCTGTCTGTTGGGCTTCTTATTACTTGCGCGTGACCCCTGGTTTATTTTTGAATGTTCCTCTGCCACCTGAAAAAGAAGGTACAGATTTGCATGCCACATAACGTATACATAAATGTTAGGCAAATATGCGTCCTCTTTGGCGAGTGCAGCAGAAGACCCACTCTACATACAGTATAGTGGGCCCAGTAAAGCCTTTTGGCACCCCAGCCCACACCTGGTATCAGTGCAACGTCAGGTCTAGGGCAGATGCATGTTGCTTTGCCAAAATGGCCTTGTGGGCCAAATGGGGAGGCCTAGCAGACTTAACAGTGGGCCAGATATTCCCCATGCCAGCTATAAAAGAATTCAGAATTGACCAGCATTTGGACAGTGCACTAAACAAATGCCACATGGATGGGATGCTGTGCAGCATCACTGCCAGTTGTGCACTAAAATATTCACATGGACACAACAAAACTCTAGCCCTTTGTTCCTCCCATTATACATTGGGAACATCTTGAAGTTAACATTCCTTTGGAGGCACAACCTTCTAAGCCAAAGAGAAAACACTGTATTTTTAAATTCATGAACTTTCCTAAAGTAATTGCCTAAATGCACATAAATAACCATTTATTAAACAAACAATATGTGCCAAAACAAGGAAATATCCTGGAATTATGCTCGGGAGGCTGCCGGCTATCAGCCATAACATCAAACCTCTCTCATAATCCTGTAATATATTATCGATATGTTCCATTTTGTCGAAGCTATCTTCATAATCAAGATACTATCACAGCCGCTGTGGGCATTGAAACTATTTTTAATTTTAATTTAAAGAGCAATTAAAGAAAGACAATGGATACACAAGATAATAAAGTAAGTGATTAGCGGCATGCAAACGACACAGGCTTAATGATAATACCTAGTCCTATTCTCTAAAGGGCCTGTCGAGAGAACTCTCTTCTTACTCGGGGGTTGTTCAGCTAATGTGCCTCAACCTACAATTACAACATTGCTGACACCATTAACCACTGAAACAACATCACTTCGTGAAACCCTTGTTGTCTCATTAAAATGTAAAGGGTCAGGTAATTTGCCAGCTTTGTAGGTCTAGTTTTGTTGTTGATAATTAGCAAGCATTACCCAGAATAGGCTCCCACTGGGAACCAGTGAAACTTTGTGAAATATTAAAGAGGAAACTCTCTACATTTTATTGAAAACTGAAAAGATTTGCAGCCGGCTGCGACAATAGCTAGACATCTGAAAATATGATTTGGTACTGTGCTGAAGCCCAGCATTAATGAAATGTGTGTCAATTTTAGTTGTATAAAGATAATGCTGATGAATCAGGTCTAAATTTGACTTGTCTGCCTCAACATAGGCAGGTTATAGATCGACACCTCCCCCCCAAGAATGACTTACTCAGAGGTCTCACTGTATTGAACAGCACAAAGCCACATCCCTATATTCACTTAGAAGTAAACTCCATCAGATGCAGCACTCTTACTTCCAAGTCAAGGTATTTAGTAGTGTTAGATGGAGAGTTTATGCCTCTGTGTGATTTAGCTGCATTTGTTAAAACAAGGAGATTGAGAGAGAACGTCTTGGAATTCCCAGTCCTCCTTTTATTATAACTTTCCTCCCATAATTTTAAAACAGCTCCAATAACATTTACCATCAGTTAATATGTTGTCTGGGAACTGAGCAGTGTCCTGTTCTTTAAATGGATCTTTTGGAACATAAACCACATTCCAATAAAAAGTGAACAGAAAATTATGAATTCATTAAAACCACTTTGGTATCTTTGGTACTACATATAATATTTATATTCCAAATCCTGTAAAAATATGCTTTAATATCTTTAGGCAACTATAAGGGCTTAAATATTTATAAAATGGCTAAAGATAAAGCATAGCCCTCTTATTCCGACATACAGATGATGTAAGGCATGCAATCAAAGACAATAACACTTTCAACCCATTTGTCATCTTAAAGGAGCCTCTCGACTTCAGTTCCCTTGTGAGCCATCTGCATGAGAATTGTTGCCTGCACAGGGCACTCCAGAGGAGTTTGCTCCTTAAAAACTACCAAGAGTGCTATACTTCACATAAAACAGGGTTTTCGGAAAACGGAGACAAAACTATAAATTTGCAGGCAAAACAGCTCCGGGAGGGGCTTCAAAATACTGCTGTATTTATCTCTGGGACATCTGGGAAACAGGAAGCATTTTGATTTAATATTTCATAACACACAGGCAATTGCTTCCTTGCCTGGTATATAATTAATGCTCATAAAGAGAGGGTGTGTGTGTGTGTGTGTGTAAATTTTATTTCTCAGTATCAGGATATATATATATATATATATATATATATATATATATATATATATGCACACCTGCATATTAAAAGGTTTTGCTTTCCTTTTGAGATGCAGAACAACAAATAATAATACAAAGGAGCCATAATTTGTTTCTCTGCTACTATTATTTATGTTTGCAGTTAATGTATACCACCATATGCTTAGCAGTAGATTATATCCCTCCTCTACCCATTTTCGGCTCGTTCATTTGGCCAGAGCTGGCTTGACTTTAATTAGGAGCAGAGAGGCTGTGGTGGCAGATGAGAAAGGTGCCTCTAACTGAACCAGCTATTTTCATAAAAGCCCATCTGTTTTCAGGACCCTTGGCTCTCTTCTCCTCCACACAACTAAAGCAGTGCAGAAACCATGTGGCCGCCCTGTTAGCCGAGGAGCCAGCCGCCGGCATGCGCGTTCCCTTCCCTCCGACATTTGTGTTTCTCTTCACACAGGGTATGAAACTCACTTCATACTGCCATTTTAGATTCTTGGTTAACAGAAACTCGGCTTAACGTAAATGCTGGCTAAAGACCAATCCAATGTTAAATGGGGAAGGTGGATTCCCCAGGAGTCTGGTGGTTGGATCCCAGTCTGGAAGCTAGGGCCCATTCTGCCATGTTGGGAGCAGCTCTCCCCTCTATCTTCTTTTTCAAAAGCTAGGCCTTAAAGAAAGGCATCTCGGCACTATGTCCCCCCACCCCCGGCTACTTTTGCTGAAGTTAACTCTGCCTTGTTACTGCTTGCAAGGCTTTCCCTGGCTCAATGTTCAATTCTGTGTTGTAAGCTAACAGAGGCATGGCTAATTCACTTGTGTTTGGCACACCACCTATCATGCATTTATGCCAAGAGTTCGGCAGTAACTGTGGTAGTGATGCCATGAGGTCAAATAATCTATTTAAAAAAACAACCCAACACCTTCCACTGCCCACAAACCATACGTTTAGAGCACATTTAAACCACATCCCCCACCGAAGAATATAGGGAACTGTGGTTTATCCCTCACAAAGCTGCAATTCCCAGCACCTTTCTACAACAGCACCTAGGATTGGGAGGGGTGTGTGTGATATGCTATGGAAATGACGTCAGGGCTGCTGTGTTACCTGTTTAAACTGGTATAATTTTATTGTCAACTTCACTGCTGGGACTTCATAGGATCTCAACTACATTATACCAACATTACACTGCTGGTGCTAGAGTCACTGCTGGCATAGGTTTGTCTAACCCCAAACTCATTTTCTATTTTTCTCTATTTATTTACTTTTACACCATCTTGTCACAGGTCCCATTACAAAAATTGAAAATGGACCTCGCAACAAGATCACTTATGTGGCTAAAATACAGTTCCCAGGAGAAACTCCCATAAGTTGAAGTCATTCAGAAAACCGTTCTCTGAACATTGCAAGGCTGAACTACACCTGAACTGTTACGTTGCAATCTGTCTTATAATGCCTTTGGAAAAAAATGTTACTGCTCTGTCTCTCTTTCTCCTCCCACTCAGCTTCAGAACTGTTCAAAGCCATAAGGTGTTTTTATTGTCTGAGAATCAGTTTTTAATGACATGCATTGTTCTTATTATGCAGGATTCAAAATCACAGCTTAAATCATTAGATGATAAAATAAAATTATTGGACTGAATATTCAGAGTTACGACTCAGAGGCAAATCCACTACATAAAGGCAATTGTTATACTTAACTGATTAGGAAATTATACATATAAATTTATACTTATTTATACATATAAATTCCTAAACAGTTATGTATAATAATTGCCTTTATGTGTTTGGCAAGAACACTTTCTGTTTCAATTGAGGTGTTTGTGTGATGTTTTGGATTTGGTCTGTTGTTGCAAGTATCAGCAGGTTTGAGGAGAAGCAAAGACACATAAGAAATTTAAAGAGGGAATACTAAAAAAAGAAAAGTGGTAAGCACTATATTTTTGACAACATTATTCTGCAGTGCATACAATATACTTCAAACTTTCAGTTTCCTAGTATTGCAACATCTGATAAGCAAGAAATTTATCATATACTGATAGCCCCTTCCCCTAAAAATTGTTGACCATCCAGGCATGGCCAGCACCGATTGAGAGCGATGTGTCAAATAATGCTTGCACATATGGATGGGCCACCATACATATTTACAATATAGATGGAATGTGTATGTCCCTTCAAACTCAGTTATCTTCACAAAGAGTCAGTTCACACATGCTCTTGCCGGCAGTTAAGTATACAGGAATCAACTAAGGGACAAGTGTGAATCAGACCTAAGCCTCCCTTTGGCTGTGAAAATTTAGAGCAGAGTAAAAGGCCTGGCCTTGCCCACTTAAGAAATGGCACCTCAAGGATGCTGATTCTGTGGAAAGGACTCACACACTTGCATGCAGTTTGAATCAACATCAACTTCCATTGTGGACAAATGTTTGCAGTTGGGGTATTTGTATGCTTTTGAGCAGGGGGAAAAACCAGCCAGGGGAAAAGGGTTAAGTAAATCCTCCCCCCCCCCCCCATGACCATAGCTGTAAACTTTTCCCTTTTCTTGTGAGGAATCCTATTCGGAATAAGGGAATTTCCCTTTAAAAAAGGGAAACGTTGACAGCTATGCTAATGACTGTGACCTCCCATAGCTGTCTTTCATTTTTAAAAATCCTGTGTAAAACAAACATGCAACTGTGTGGCGTGTGTATTTTCACTATAAGTGCAATTATCTTTACTGGAACATTGCCTTTTTCTCAAGATTGCTCAAACTAGAACCTGTTGGAAAGCTACATTATTTATTGTGTATTGTTTAAAAACCTATCTTCAGGTTTCTTCCAGTTTTAAAAAACTATTATTTGTATTATGCTTGAAAATCATCTTGAGAGACATTTAAAAGGCAATTCATACATTAAATTATTATTATTATTATTATTATTATTATTATTATTATTATTATTATCATCATCATCATCATCATCATCATCATTATCTTGGTAACTGACTGATTCTGGGCCATGTTTTATATCTATAACATCTATAGCTAAAGCAGATAACTATGTGGAGCAAATGTCGAAGGCCACCAGCAATCCTCGCAGTTCTGGATGTTCTGCTGTCCCTCATAAATCAGCAAAGAAAATGCTTCAACAGTCCAATCTGTGGATACTCAGCTCTTCTAATGAATGTTGCTCATTAACTTTTGAAATAATTAGCCACTTAAAAACACACACAACCTATTTATTAGTCTTTGGAACCCCGCTTCTCAAACATGTTACAAAGGGGGTCCCCTTTATGAAGTGATTTTAAATAGGAGATGGGACTGTATGTTTTAAGTTTGCTTAGTTGAACTTCTCAGTTTCAAAGGTGTTCGTTCCTTAATGCTCATTTCAAAAGCCTGGAGAAACCCTGTTGTTCTTTATAAAACGTCTTTGAAATGACTATTTGGCTTTGACAATGATTTACCGCCTCAGAATAAACTGTTAAGATTATAAACAGCTGTTGAAACACTTGATGGCAACCCTGCTAACTTTGGGCTGGTTTAACAGAGGTGAAACTGACAAATTATGGTTGGGACAGATTCCCTCACTATCATACAAGAATATAATGTACCCAGCAATCTATATAAAAGCAGTTTAACTTGTCAGGGTGCACATACAGGCACACCTCTTCCTTCATTTAGCCCCCCCAAAAAAGAGGGCGGGGAGTATAAACACGCAGAGGAGGGTGAGTAACCCAGCAGGGGCGGGAAAACTGTTTCCACTGGAATTTTAAGTAAAGTCAAAGCAAGAAGACAATTTCTCTGAAATTCCTCAGTGAAACATCTAAAGAATATCCATGGAAGCCAAAGAACTCTGATACCAGTTCACCAGTTCAGTCTATGCAATGCTTTTTAGAATCATTAAATGCTTCAAACCTAGAGAAAATCTTCTAAATACTTGGAACAAATATTCTCAGATTTTGATATTTCATTGAAAATAGCACATTTAGTGCAGCCAATTTACTGCAAAATACTCACACTTAACATCGGTGTTATTTGAATGCTATTTGTCACCCATTTGTTCCCTCTCTTAGTGGCCACTTCTGGGCACCATCTTCCCTCCTCCTTTGTCTTCACAGTCTTCAGCTTAGTTTTCCCACTACTCTTTGTTTACAAGTTGCTATGGAGTCCTCACATCAGGTGACCTCACATCACAATGACATGTTGTGATGTAATTGACAAAAATATGCAGGCAAAGGAGGAGGAAGGAAATGGTATTCAAAACAGCATCAGAACTATTTTAATCCTCCAGCCAGGCAAGCAAGAGTTATTATCAGAGCTCAAGGACACATTCCAGCCAGGCGAAAACACTCAAGAAGAATACTGGTAGGGGTACAGACTGGGGAGTGGGTGATGTGGGGAGAAGCCCCAGGGCCAGGCAGAGCAGTTTGAAATTGCATTTGGCCCATGAGTCTGAGGGTCCTCGACCCTGTGTGACACCCAAGATAAGTGAACCATCTCCAGACAGGTGTTTTGTTTTACTGAAAAGCAGCCTTTGAAGATATGAGCAAGGGCAGGAGTGGAGAGGTTGATTAACTATTCAGCTCCTTGCTCAGTCAAAATCCATCTCTCCCTATGTCATTCTTGCTCATTAGAAGGCTGGGGTGGAATCCTGTATTTCCATATCCTTCTCTCCTACAGCTGGGGCAGGTGATTTGGAATAGATAAGTGGCAGGAGACATGCTCCCCCCACAACCCCCTCCACAAAAAAGTATACAGCTTTACATATGCTAATTTATAAATAAATAAATAAACAAATTAAAAAGTGCATATTATTAAATGATAGCTGTAATTGAAATAGGATACATCTCAATACAATAGTGGGGAGGGCTGTGACCAGGTGAGCCGGTACCGCAGCTCACTTTGCTGGCTAGGTCCTAACTGGGCAAACTTCAATGTCCCTGTTCTCAACTTCTTAGGGGTCTTTATCTTTTATGTGGGCTTGGACCAGGCAGATTCCTTTCAAATAGGAACTGTCTTCTGTAGACTAGGAGACTCTGTCTCCACTGCCCCCCCCCCTTTATTCTGCTTAAAACGGCAGCCTCCCAGGGCAGCTGTTCCATAAAAGAAAAACTCTTGGGAGACTGTTGATGTATCTCTGATGTAACATTGAGTTTGTCCCTTAGAAAAAGTGGTGAAAAGCTAGAGGGAAGGCCGGCTGCAATAGGATTTGAGGAAACAAAACAATAAAGGACAGCACATTGAGATTCAATAGCGAGGGACAGAAATTAACCACTAGCTCTGCTGCTTCCTCCTGATACCTCTCAACAAAACTGATGTATTGTCAAGTGAAAAATTGGCTTGTGATATAACCTATCAGGTGGACTGCTTGGCTCATCAACTCATTTGAGTTTGATCTCTCTGTCTATATTTGTAGATGTACACGTGAGTAAACCCTCAGGTTCATATGGCCAGAGGACTGCCACCAATGTTATTCTCTACAGAAAACAAGCAGGTGAGGCTTTTCCAGGTTCTGTCTAAAAATATTTATGGGTGTCAATCTGCTGTTAAAAGCATAGAAGCTTGGACAGAAAGAATAAGGAGGTGGCGGCCCTACATGGTCACTGCCACTGCTTTTGGTGCTATTTCAGCTTCCCTGCATTTCAAAGCAGAAAGCTATGCCTAGCAGTGGGTCAGGGTTTGTACCAAATGATGTGAATTGAAATGTTTTCCCAGGATAAATAATGCACAAACTTTTAAGCAAAAGGAAAGTGACAGCCGGCTCTGTAAATAAAAGCACTTAGTCGCCAGTAAGGAGCTGCAAAGTGGAGGCACTCTTTGCTGATCAGCAGAAATCGGATCACCATATATATATTGCTGCTGCCACCGCCACTGTGCTTCCTGTATATTAAGGACAGGATCTGTGGGGAGGGGGGAGCTCTTCTGAGCAAGCCCCCCATTGACATTAATATTCAACCGGGGCTTGCGCAGAAGGGCTTTTTGCTGGGTTCTACACTAAAACTGCATCTCACAGAGAAAACTGTCACTCCAAATACAATTTGCAGCAAAGTTTATGCCACCCCTTTGATCTAATTGCTTTTGACAATGTGAACCGTGGTATTTAAGATCCTTCAAGAAAATCTACTGTTCTGTTGTGAAAGCACAATAACGAGATCAGAAGTAGTGCACACGTAAGTGGCACAAACCTCCATGAAGCTAAGTGTTTCCTTACTGGGTACTTTGGAATTTTAAAGAGTAAGTATCTCAGCACCATTCCCACTCAGAGCCGAATGGCTTACTGCTTGTTCCCAATTCGGAGCATGAACTGTTGCCCAGGCCCTCTTAAAAACTGTGACCTAGGAACAGATTGTCTGTAGATCAATGGAACAGTCTGTTTCTGGCCTCTCTCAGTTCCACATATAAATCAAGTTAGGTATTACAGTGAAGTTTATAAATTCAAAAGATCAATCTGCAGCTCATGAAAGTCACCATTGTGTCTTCTGTGAGTTCCGCCCCCTATTACAATGTACCTGAAAGTAGACCACTTGCACAAGCAAGCAATCAGTTTCTTCAGTGTTACACTGGATTTTCTGCACTGAAGTGGGAATATCTAAGCATCTCTATTTTGATATCTTCTGAAAGCAAAAGCAAAATTCCATGTTTCTAGCCCCTGTTCTTACAGAGCCCGGCTTGAAAGTTCAGAGTCAATTCAAACGTTCAGGTGGCAAACTGCTATACTGCCTTGGGATGGAAACAGCATCACTGGCTTGAATCAGTTTCAAAGAGGCCCATCAACTAATCAAGAATGCGGCAGCTAGACTGGGGACTGGGAGTGGCCACTGAGACCACATAACACCAGTCTTGAAAGACCTACATTGGCTCCCAGTATGTTTCTGACCACAATTCAAAGTGTTGGTGCTGACCTTTAAAGCCCTAAACAGCCTCGTTCCAGTATACCTGAAGGAGCGCCTCCACCCCCATCCTTCTGCCCGGACACTGAGGTCCAGCGCTGAGGGCCTTCTGGCGGTTCCCTCACTGCAAGATGCCATGTTACAGGGAACCAGGCAAAGGGCCTTCTTGGTAGTGGCACCCGCCCTGTGGAATGCCCTCCCATCAGATGTCAAAGAGAAGAACAATTACCAGACTTTTAGAAGACATCTGAAGGCAGCCCTCTTTAGGGAAGCTTTTAATGTTTAACAGACTACTGTATTTTAATACTTTGTTGGAATCCGCCCAGAGTGGCTGGGGAAACCCGGCCAGATGGGCGGGTTATAAATAATAAATTATTATTATTATTATTATTATTATTATTATTATTATTATTACATTAAAAGCTTCTCATGCCTCCGTTTCTCACGGGGACACACGGAGTCCAGACAGTTGTTAACATAAACAAATAATCAAGTTTATTTTTAAATGCAGGAACAAGCTTATGGTTTCAGTTAGTTTTTCTTGACAGTTTCTTAAATCTTAGTTCCTAACAACTTCAAACTGATTATTCCCAACTATCTATCTGACTCCACCTAACAATTCCTCTCACTCTCTCACAATACACCTCGTCCAACCCACTGCCTATTCCTCCCTCTTCCTTCTCCAATTCCCAGACCTCAACTGACTTTCAAAACCTCCCTCTCTAACTTTTACTCCTCCCCTTGCATTCTCACTGGGCAGTCACATCACACTCATTTAACCCTTTCCTTATGACCCACCTAGGAGGCAAACGCCACAGCTCCTTTTATAGATGTGTTGGTGGTTGCTCATAACACAGCAGAATGGGTAAGGACACATAGGAAGTTTTCCTTATGTGGTTTTGGCAGGTTTTCAATATACCAATGCAAATTCCTCTGGGTGGAGGGAAAGTGTTCTAATCTGTCCAAGCCTCATACAGGGTGTGGTTCCTTCTATACAATTACATTGTGAGCAGCCTCTCAGTGGGACTGCAGGATATAGGAACCAGGAAGTAGAATAAATAAGGTTGCACAGAGCAGTATTGGCCTTTGCTACTGTGCTGCATAGATATTCTCTCCATAAGCAACTTTGTTTTGAATATAAAAGTGGGATATTGAAAACAATAACAATTACTACGTATGTTTACTATTGTTGGTGTCTCATTAAAACTTCAATTATTATATCCACTTCTGATATATTATATCAGTCTGAGCCTTATATATTTGGGTTTGCTTCTGGAGTGTTAGCAGAGGGTGGAGATTTTATATATATATAATTTCATAGGATGGAAAGCAGAGGCAACCTCAAGGCAGGGTTGGTAATAACAAAAACACATATAAAAGAAATGCACAAAATACAGACATTTTTACTTGTTTTGCATAATTCTTATTGGTTTGCTTTTTTCTGTGTTGCAATAATGGGATCTGATAGGAAGCGCACAGGAAATGCCCAGTCTTATTTGTGCCTTATAATTTTAAAGGGTGTTTGTTTTGCTTTCATAAGTGTTTTTATCCAACCTTGGGAAAGCATTGGTGAATAGTGTGGGGGTCAAAAACAAAGGACTGCATTCATGAAGAAATCATGTAGAATTGTAGATAAATTGTGAGAATCTTCATGTGCATTCTATGAAGCCAAACTTTCCATTCTTTCCTCCTTTTTTTCTCTCTTTCCCCCTGCCTTTAAAAAGTATTATCATCATTTAAAAGGTGTTATTATTGTGCCGTGTGGCACTTGGCTGCTATCTTGCGGACAAAGCAAACACCCTTGTCAGAGAACATTTGCAATTATCCCATTTTGCATCCAGCGTGAGGACAAGCCACCTCTGGCTATGTGATGTATAGCAATGTGACTTCATTGCTATAAACTTGGAGGCTGCAGAATGCTACAGATTTAGCAATCACCCATCTGAGAGGGAAATGAAATAAAATTCTACCACTCAGTCAATTTTCGCTCTCCCTTGCTAGGATTGCCCAAACTTGCCTTTGTGTGTGTGTGCAAACAGTGTGGTGTTGCGACCGTCCCTTAAAAACCCATCATACCAATCAGCAGGTTTAACTGTCAAGCAAGCTGATGTAAGGTCCCTTTGAATTACTGAGTGAGGGATATTCTTCCTGCCAGGTCCTGTCCCCTGTAGGCACTATAGAGAAGTATTATAGGGCAGTTCTTACCTTGGGAATTAGCCTGCAAGACCCCAATGCTGTCATCAAACTGCATAGACTTGATGTTGAGTGACGCCAAGATGCATTCCTTGTCCTGCAGCGAAGTATCATCAATATTATTCTGATTGGCTGACAGGATTACGCACATGTCGCAGAGGTTGATGTTGACAGCCCTTAAATCAGCTCGACTTAATGGTGTACCCTTCGGCAGAGAGAGAGAGAGAGAGAGAGAGGAAAAGGGGAGGGAGGTGGAGGAAGAAATGGAAAAAAACAAATTAAATACTGAGAAGGAGCTTTGGGAAATTATTTAACAAGTATCTTTTTTATGCTCTGACATTAAGCTGGTCTAACTATGTGCCAGGGAATAGAAGGAATGTGCTAATCTAAAGGGTAGTTGGTGCTGATGGCAGCATTTTAGCGTTAAGTCTCAATACTCAGTCAAGCTATTACTAACAAACAAGAAGCAGGAACGTTGCCAGAGCTCTGCATCTTGTCTGCAGTTCAGAATTGCCTTGATTTCAGTCAGCCTTGTGTGGCAAGTTCTTGCCTTCCAAGCATAGCAAGGGGTGTGTTCAAGTATCTTGAATATTGGGCCATGCTAAACCTGGGGGGAAGAATGCTCTGCACACACAAATGCAAGGAAAACACACACTAGCTGAAGCAATACCCAACAAAGTGTAATTCTAGTCAGCCCCCACCCCATGTACTTCAACAAACTGTCATTTAAAATGGTGCGATTGAACCGTTTACAAAGAAAAAGGAATTGTCTCAGTGCCTATTCTTCTGGGAGCAAAATTACCCATCAGAATGTAGCAATATTTTGTAATGTAATTGTCTTATGGATGTGTATAAGTTTCGGACTAATGTTTACTTGGGAATAAGGGATGCGCAAAACCATTGTGGCTCCTGTGAGACGGCCCCGGAAATGCATTTATTGTTCCAAGTGGCAGACATCAATTTTTTGACGGGCCTTTCCTGATGCAATGACATATGCATGCATATGAACCGCAGCAAGGGGCCAAATTCCAGCCACTTGATGCATGATCAAATGTTAGTGTTTTTGAGGGGGCTTCCACTCGGCAGGCCACAATGTATGCCAGTGTATAGTGTTTACAGTCTAGCATTATTTCCTTCTTAGCCACAGTGGTGTGCAAATGTTGCATGGATGAGGGTCGGTGGCCAACACAGATCTGAAAATGTGACACGATTCGCCCTGGATGCAGCACAGGAATGTGCATTTAGACATGCCCAGCACTTTGGAGAAACGAGGCATGATAGAGCGATACATTAGTAATTATTAGTTGCCTTGTGTTTTGGGACAGCGAGGTCACTCGTGATAGATGCAGCTTTGAAAAGTAACAAGCAACTTGGATAGACAAGCTGGGTTTAAAGCCTTGTTACTTTTAGGCACAAAAGAAGAAATAAAAGAAAACAGACAATATTAATGCAAAGCATTTGATGTGGAAATCATTGCAATTCTCTTGCTGCTTTGCACCTTGTTTGCTGGGTGTAAACAGCAACCTAATAGAAATTTGCACTATCGTTAGCAGTCAGGCATAAATGGCAACACCAAGTAGTGAAGAATTGGGGCCCTTTCAGTTCAGGACTCATTGTGTTAGAAAGAAATTCATATCTTCTGACTGTATGCCTCCTTAAAAAGATGAAATGCCACTGTCAGGCTGTTAAATAAAGCAGAGCCAGCAGGCCAGCCTTTCAAAGGTCTTTATGGATGCAGATAGATTAGGTAGATAGACAAATAATACAAAAATGTTTCCAAAGGTTTCATAGGCATAAATAATGCCATAAGTAATGACTGTCATGCTGTCAGAGAAAAAAATCATAACATCAAAATTGGCTGCATGCAGGGCACTCAAGCAAGTGTTCAATAGATAACATAGCTAACATATTTGATAGCAGCTGAAATTCATCCTTGACGAGGGACTGAGCACGTCGGCAAATTTCTTCTAATAAGGTCTCCCAGGGCTTAGTTTTCACAGATACAACAAACAGGGGAAAGGCCAAGTCCTGAGGCCTATAACCGAATAGGAGTTTTAAAAGAAGAGGAAGCCCAAGATCAAAGCCAGTGTGGTTCTGTTCAGTTGGTGCATTAGAAAGAAAGAAAGAAAGAAAGAAAGAAAGAAAGAAAGAAAGAAGGAAGGAAGGAAAGAGGTGATCTTTGGACTTACAGGCAAGATTGAGAGTTTGGGGAAGTTATGCATTGTTTCCCATTCCCTCTTCAAGTATTCAAGGGAGCCCACAAACACAATGTGCTTAAGCTCATGGTAGTGGAAATTGCTGGCTCTTAACGGCATCACAAAATTCCTTAGTCCAATCAGCGCTGATGTCATATCACCAAATATGCAAACCACCACATGGCCACTTAACACTGTCATGGCTGCTTCGCTTCGAGTCTGGAAAAGCAAAACAAAGTCAGTAAGGAGGACAATAAAGAATAACAATTAGGAGGAGGGGTAAACAAACAAACAAACAAGCAAGTGTGTGTGTGTGTGTGTGTAAAGTCTGGCCTTGGGAGCTGAGACGTGCTTTCCAAATTTAATATTTAGGCCTCCTATACTTATTTTGCTGATGGTAAGCCTCATTGAATGCAAGGGGGCCTACATGAATAGGGCTCATCAGAATACCAAGATGAGGGTGGGGTACTTTGACATATGTGACAAGCCATAGTTGATTCTCTACAAAACACATATTTCAGGGTCCACCTTCAGATGAACAAACTCCCAGCATGCAGTATATTCTCAAGCATATCCAGACATAAGAATCATTCACAGGAGTGTGATCCCTCAACAGAAAAGGAAATGTCTAAATCAGCCCTAATATAAATCTTATGAATTGAGTGGGATTACTTAGGGTTTAATGCATGATTTATTGCTAGCAATCTGATGTTCAATGGGAATTGATGGACCATTGCTGCTCTACTAACACACCACATTGATCACCGTTATCCTGTTCCTTGCAAGGGTGGCATAGGCAGCAAAGAACAGCAAACAGTAGCCTTAGCCCATGTCTTCTGCCTTAGTCAGTTTAATGAGCAACCAGCCAGGGAATGTGTGTGCATGAGCACCCACATTTCTATGTATTATTTACCGCAGTTCGCATATTTGCATTGTTGGCAGACACACAGAGCAAAACTAAATACATGATTTCAATCTCAATCAGCAGCCGCAAAATTGTACAGATAATGATTTCAATTACAGGGCAGTGCCAAAACTCGGTAATAGTGGCTACTGCCTAGCTAGGATAGATAAATCCTATCCCAAAGCTATATACAACGTATGACTGTTTGAATATTAAGTAACTCTGCTCCTCTTGGAGGGGCTATGTGGCATTCTCTCTCTCTCTCACTTCTCCCCTTCAAATCTATCCTTAAAACATTTTCAGTGAAGTCCTGGCTTAACACTGCTACAGCTGTAATGACGATTATGGGGCACTTGCCACCTTTATCTCATCCTTTAGAAGCTTAGTGATACAGTGGGTGGCGCTGTGGTGTAAACCACTGAGCCTTGGGCTTGCCGATCGGAAGGTCGGCGGTTCGAATCCCCGGGACGGGGTGAGCTCCCGTTGCTCGGTCCCTGCTCCTGCCAACCTAGCAGTTCAAAAGCACGTCAAAGTGCAAGTAGATAAATAGGTACCACTCTGGTGGGAAGATAAACGGTGTTTCCGTGCGCTGCTCAGGTTTCGCCAGAAGCGGCTTAGTCATGCTGGCCACATGACCTGGAAAAACTGCGGACAAACATCAGCTTCCTCAGCTAGTAAACCGAGATGAGCGCCGCAACCCCAGAGTAGTTTGTGACTGGACTTAACTGTCAGGGGTCCTTTACCTTTACGCATGCAGAAAATCCCTGGCATGTTGGAGAGAACCATTCCTGAAACCCCGGGGGAGCCCCCTTTCGGAACCGGAAGCGGGTGGGGCAGGCTTACGTGCACATGGTACCTCGGGACACAACCCCTGCATAAATGGGGAGTTGCCTGCATATAAAGTCCTCACAGCTTAGGACCAGTTAACTTAAAGGCTTGGCTTACCCCACGCAGGCCCATTCAATCACTTAGATTTGTGGATATGGGATTTGGAATGTTTGTTTTGCATTTGTGAGGAATCAGACTTCTAGTGTAATACCACCACTTCCTGTTACTATTAAGCAGCTGCCTTTGTTATATTTTTCCGAAGCCTGCTTAAAAACCTTTTTGCTTCAGCCAACCTACTCAAATGCAAATTTATTATGTATATTTCCTTTTAAAACAGTTCATTTCATCTATATCTTTATAATTTTCTACTTGTTTTTAATGACTGCTTGCTTTATTGGCATTTCCTCATCAATATTTTATACTATTTTTATACTACTTTATGTAGACTGCTTAGAGGGATTTTTTTTGGGGGGGAGGGAGGAATTAAGCGACATATAATTAAATTTTATTATATGAAATAAGACCTGGGAAATATCATGGCAAGGATCCCAATAAGTGATGCACAAGACAGAACTGTATATGCACATCCATTGTGTGCAACTGGGTTGCACACAACCTGTGTCCTAGATGGAACTGTTGCAACAACAACAACAACAACAACAACAACAACAACAACAAATGTAATCCTGGCTGCACATGTGGTTATTCCTTGTAGCCATTCTCTGGCAGACGTGGATCTCCCATTGGGAACATGGCCCCAACCCCAAGGACCAATTCTATACAAGCCAATCAGGTATAGCAGCACTCTCTTCTAATGTGAACCCCTTGCCAAAAAGATAGACATAATCAGACTATAGTATTAAACTGAAATAACTAGGGATTGAGGCACACATTTTTTTTTCTTTAGAAGGTTGAAAGCGGAATGAGAGAGCCATCATCACATGTAGTATGACCACACATTGTTTTAACATTGTCTCCTGTGTCAATATTGTCCATGAAAGTTCTTAGCACTGCAGATGTTGACTATAGTAAGCTGAACTTGTTATTTGTTGAGTTGCTATGAAAGGACTCTCTCACACTCACACACCCCTTTTCCATGTGCAAATAGAATGAATAAATGTTAAGTCACATCCTGATCAGGAGGCCACCCCCAATGTCATATATATATTTTACATGCAAACTTTCTGAAGTGGAACATTAAGGTCATTAGCGTCATATCTGTTTGAAATATATTTAAAATATTCTAGCTGACATCTGTCGCCCTCAGTTATTTAAGAACGCAAGGAAAAGTTGTCTCTGGTGGTCTAATGAACACTGTGGAATGCATATCAATTTAAACAGTTTTGAATCAAATTCGTAACAATTTACTCAGTGGAATTGACTGCTTTATCGATTGCTTAAATGCCAATATTGCAATTCCAGACAATGTCATGGTTATTATACAAACTCCCTGAGGAGCCCGAGGAACAAGGTTTTGTCTACCAATCGTTAGACTAAACCAGAGCTGTCACCATTATTGGTTGCACCATTTAGTGGTACAGGGAAATCTTGAGGAAGCAGACGCTGGAAAAAGCTGCATCAACTACAACAAAGTGAAGACACACCAGGGAGTTCATTTCACATATCATCAGTTTTGTCTATGAGATGTGGAGCTGCTACTCTTTGATTCAAGCACACGAACATAAACGGCACAAACTTTCACTGAACCTAACAAACTAGAAGAGGCCTTTTGATTATATTTAATTAGTTGAGTCAGTTTGATGGCTGGCCCCACAAGGAATAAAAGGAAGATGGAGAGAGCCCAAATTAAGGACTCGGATAGCAAGAGCAGCAGCTTTACACTTCAGCTTGTTGGGCTGAGGACAGAAGTTGATGTTACGGAAGACACAGGGCTCTTTCCAAAAATGGCACTCTTGTGCTGGAATTTTCTGCCTCTGTAACCTGTATAGAATCACTTGTTCCAAGTCACCCAAGGGACAGGCAAGCAGATAATGTCACAACATCACAACATAAAGAGGAGTAGCGCTCAACATGGAAATGCTGCTTTCAGCAGCAACCTCATGTTTCTTGTAATGTCTAAAATGGCCCTGCAAGTGTGAGAAACTGTGGACACAGCTTACCAAAACTGAATAAACACGCTGGCTGTTGTGAGATGCAAGGCAGAAATATTTTCTTTTGCACCCTCACCTGATTCTGAAAGGCCAGCTGTTACATCTAGGCTTTGCCTGTTTATTTTAATCTAATGAAAGTTCTTGAACTTTGCTCTTGGACTGGACTGAAAAGAGAATTTCAGTACTGTATCTATGGAAACTTCCTTTCACAATCAACTAGCATTTAGCAGAAGAACAGCTCAAAGGCCCCCACAGATATTTCTGAGTGTAACATAATCGTTCGCATTATGGTAATCAAGGCTGCAGCATTGATCAGATTAGCTGTAGATGAATCAGCTAACTTATAAATCACATTTAAAATGTTGATTCTGAATTGGACTTTAATATTGCCAACGTTGCTCAATCATGTTAGTGGCATAGTTATAAAGCGTCCATGGCAAAACATGGGTGTTAAAGGATCTCTTGACCTTATGGGTTTTCCGTAGAACAAATGACTTATTTGTATTTAATTAAGAAACCTATAATTAAATGGTCTCAATTTATCATGTGGACAACTAAAGATGTGGTCATTTGATTTCCTACCTGCACGTACAATTCCCTCTCTCTCTTTGCTCCCAGCAATGAAGGTAGAGGACTGAAGATAAGCACAATCTAACCCTGGGGTAAATTATGACACCAGGCAGTCTGAAAAGCAGAACCTGGCAGCAAAGTGGGACTAATGGCTGCTGAATAGTCACAAGGAACAGGAAACCTCAGGGGTCTACACCCACCAAAAATCTGTGGACCTACCAACAGTCAGGAAAATGGGTTGGCTAAGGCACACACAGCCTACAGTCCATAAATCCTTCATCCTGAAGTTCATTACTCACTGGATTGGTTATACGCAAGGAAATAAACAAAACAGAGTGCAGTCTGATAGTATGATACGACTTGGGAAGTGCTCCTTCCTTGCAGATACCCACCAAAATAACCTTGTCAATCTCCTTGGCTGGACACCAATGAAACATTCCTGTGGAGTCATATTTTTTCACATTGCAATCCATGTTGTCAACTTGTTCATTGCCAGGTATTAATAAGGGGTCGTGTCTGAGGAAGAAGAAAAATGTCACGGTTAATATCAACGGAAGCCATAACTAGGAGCAGTGCCTGTAATATGGTTTGACACACCTGCTTTTAAGACAATAACAGAAAGATGAGGTTATATTTAAATTTGGGGAATTGAGAGGGGAAGAAAGAACCTCACAATAACCTTTTATGAAATACAAGTCCTTCCCTCACCTTATGGTCCTCATTCCTTCCTCCAAATAAACATCACAAGAGTCTCTATTAGCATCTGCAGCGGAGTGGAAGGGATAGCTACAGAACCCCCATGCTAACTGACTAGCATGAGGATGGGAAGCCAATTGCTTGCTTTTACCGCATACAACTTTTGACGTGACGCTCTTCGAAGTAAAAGCTTTAACAGGCTGCACTTTAAATATTTTAGCAATTTGCCCAATCATATTTTGCTTTTCCAAACTGAAGCCCTTTAAAGATTCAGCAGTATGTCATTTTACAGCAAACTGACTAACAAATGCCCACATCTAGAATACATGATTTTAATACTAAACAACAATGCCCATTTTCTGTGACAGCTACAGCATTTGCAACAACCTTCAAAGCATTTCTTGTACTAAAACAAAACCAAATAATAACAGTAATAAGAATAATAGTGTGCTTCGTCCTCACATATTTAAAAGAGGCCAGGAAAAAAATGCCTGTAAAATCAGGCTACATCTGCCACAATGTCCACTCCCAACATGCCACACTGATCATGCCCTCTTGAGTCTCCAGCTTTAATGATTTAATGCTAGTTTCCAGAATTCTACCACCCTGACAGCCCTCCCCTTCTCCAACCCAGCTCAGAAGGAAGATGAGAAAACTGTTGAAGTGTACCTCTTACCCCACAGAGGGCTGTGGCTCGGGGGTTGTGGGCTCCAGGGTGAATCACACTGTGTACCCTCCCTACCTTGCCGTATGAACCATATTCATATGTGCTAATGAGTTTTCCAGTTGTGTTCTGGCACAATGTTGCTCTTCCACCTGCTTCCATGTCACCCCTTAGGCAAATTCTGAGGTGTCAACTTTACAATGAATGCACATTATGCATAGAGTGATCCCTCACATCTTTAATCCAACTTCTTAGATCCATGAACAAGAGGGGTTAACCAATGCAAGTTTGAGTAAATTAAGTTCCATCCATTATTCATAACGTTTCTGTTTTGCAGGATGCATTCTAATTTTGATTTCTGAAGAGCTAATCGGATTTGTAAATTGTATAGCTGGGATGGTGAACCTGCAGCCCTCTTGGTTCTTAGACTCCAGCGCTCATCAGCTCCAGCCAGCGTGGTCAATGAGGATGGTTGGAGCTGTATTCGGCCACAGGTTCTTACAATTTTAGTCCATTCTCTTCCTTCTGCAGTGCTGCAAGTTACCTTTTCAATGCACTCTGTAGAGGATCCCTGCTCCTCCTCCCATGCCTGCTTTTTCAAGAGTTGCAAAAGGACTTCCAGGTGAATGTGTGGGTCCTGCCCAGATGTTGGTTGGGTGTTTGGGATTACCTCCCAGGCAGTAGGGCTGCTATTTGTGGCCACCGGCACCACATTAATGCACTCCCCACTTGAAAAATGGGGGTGGGTGGGCTGTGGAAACCAATTTGTCCCACTCCCCCAGGGATGGCTCAAGTCACTTAATTCTATATTCACCAGTTCCTTCTGTGGAGTTGAAGCTTATTGGACTAGCATAATGGTTTTCAAACTGTGTTCTGGAGTCCCGAGGTTCCTTGGAAACATAGCAAGGATTTTTCAATGAGAAGAACTGTAATGGTGGAAAAGCTTATTTGGAAAATACATTGTCTGCCATGACGAATTCCCTCCTGCAATGCAGAGTCCTAGGGTGGGGGGATTGGGTGGGTGCACTTAATGATATCCTCCAAGTTCACCTGCAGCAATACAGTGGGGTCCCATAAGCTTGGTCAATGGCCCATGCAAACTGAGTGTACACCCTAGAACTTATTACAAAATGCTCTATAACACACACAGGTTCTGTGGCAGATCGTTTTAAGTTTCTTAGTAGACATATTGATGCGAAAAGTGTTTCTGAAACTAGCTGGAAAGTATGAAAGCCACTGGGTTAATGTGTAATCGCATAACATTTGGGGAGTTGCTCTTAATTCATCTTTATCTCCCCTCTGCACCCCCTGCATGCTTGCACCGGATTTTGACCAAATAAAATGAATGTGTTCATCCTCAAGCCAAGTGTGCTCATCAATGAGTACAGCTTAGAGTAAAACTTGCATTGCTGCAAAGTTGCAAAGTGGGAGCTTGTGAATATCTTTACTGGTGGTGCGGGAAGGAGACCCCACTTGTAAGTAATTAAGATCATTATTTTAACCCCGATGGCCAGAGGCGGTACGTTTTCAACGCACTGCAACATCCACAATTTCGTGCAAGGAAATAAACAGAAATCAATTGTACACGCTTCAGAAAAGCTACCAAGCTACTTTTCTCACATCTATATCTCTAGCCATATAAATAGCTTCTCTGTTCTTATGGCAAAAATTATGTGCGCCTGAGTTAAAGCGTAGAGGAAAGTACAATCTTTTCAGGGTTTTGCGGAGCATATAATGCCACTTATCATCAATTAAACTCAAGAGCGACACTAAATGCCATGCTACAGCTGCAAACCCAAAAAGCCTGCCTGGAAGACAACAGCCTAAAGCAAAACCGCAAATCCCTTTTCCAGCAAACCTGCTGTGAGATAGCCAGCATTATATTTTAAAGAGCAGTGCTCCCCTTGCAGCCATTTACAAGTACTCTAAACACATTCAATTGGCGTTTTCAACTCTGGAACTTTTCTTCTGAACTGACCTGGAAATGGAGGGAAAAGTCAAAAGAATGAAAAGGATTCACTCCCCCGCTCCCAGTTCAAATTCTGTTTCATTCCTTTCATGCTCTCCACAATTCTAGCACTCTGGTATATATTTCACTGTCTTTATATTGTAAACTGCCCTGTGATCTTCAGGTGAACGGCTCAATAGAAATGTAATAAATACTAATAATAATTATGGGGGTCCTGTTCGTTTAAGATGAGAATTGCCAAATGCCCCCACAACCAGTGTTTTTTTTTTCTAGGGGGACGCATACCCCCAAACATGTTGTGAATCTAAGTTTGGCCTCATTGAGGTGCAATATTTCAATATGAATAGGAAAATGAGAGTACCCCTAAACATTTTTTTTAGAAAAAAAGACTGCCTGCAACATTGTAATCACGGTATTGTTTTGAGTTGGAGGGGGGGCTGTATGCCTGAATCCCCTCTAATTCCTGGATCCAGCAAGGATTTAATTGCTGGAATAGCAAAGGCAGCTTCTTGGTGGGCTATTGGCTTAAATGTGGGTCATTAAGGTAACAAAGGAAGTGGCTCTGTGCCAGAGGACAAATGGGTGCGACTCCTTTCCTCAACTGGCTGTTGTTTAGAAGGACAAAGGCCAGAGTTGTGTGTGAGAGCTAGAAGCAGACGGCAGGCAGAAGCCGGAGAAGGAGAGACATGCTTGATTTCTGCTTGAATCCAAGGTTGTGGCTATGGGAGAAGCAAGACCTCGTTGGAGTGTTAATGCTATTAGCCCCTCCTGTGGGCTCAGGTTGTATTTAAATGTAAATAAACCACATATCCTAAAGACACCACAGTCTCAGCTGTCCCTCATTCCGAGGAAACTGTACCCAGGGTAAGGATCTGCTTGGAGATTGGTGTGGCGTATAGCAGTATGATGGGGGGTGGAATTATTGCAATTTCATTTGCATAAAAACAGTGAGTGAAATTGCTATGCAAAACGATAAGGAATCAACAGTGTGCTTTTGTAATTCTGCTGGCAATTAGCTATTAAGGCTTGTGGCCCCAACTCAGCAAGACTTGTTGCTGAATAAACAGCAGGCATAAATCAAAGGATGGTCCAGTGTTCTTATGCCACTGAAATTTCGGGTGGCAGCTCACACTTTATGAGTCAAAGGTCTAGTCTTGCTCATGGAATCAGAGTTGGAGAGTCAATCATCTAGTCCAGGCATCCCCAACCTTCGGCCCTCCAGATGTTTTGGACTACAATTCCCATCATCCCTGACCACTGGTCCTGTTAGCTAGGGATCTTGGGAGTTGGGCCAAAACATCTGGAGGGCCACAGGCTGGGGATGCCTGATCTACTCCAACTCCCCTGCTCTGTGCAGGAAATCAAGACCTAGAACATCCTCAACAGATCGACAGCCAGTCTCTGCTTGAAGATCTGCTGGGGATTTCTTTCATTAAAGTAGACATAGACAAACGCGGCCCTCCAGATATTTGGGGACTACAACTCCCATCATCCCTAGCTAACAGGACCAGTGGTCAGGGATGATGGGAATTGTAGTCCCAAAAATCTGGAGGGACGAGTTTGCCTATGCCTGCATTAAAGCCTCTGCTAGGAAAGTATATTCAAGGAAATTTATATGTCACTTGACTGTTGTAAAACCTCTAAGGCAGGTTACAAGAGATATTCAAGTTCTCATTTAAAAACTCAATTAAAAAACACATCAACAATTGCCAATAAAAGAACTTAAAACACATCAAGATCTACATAGGCTTGCCTAAATAAAAATATTGTAAGTTGCTACATAGCTAGCAAATGCCTATTATGTTATCTGACGCTGAACAAGCTTCACCCATGGTTACCCTAGGCTCTCCCATCCAGTCTTAAGCTACAATATACATATTGTGTTTGTCTTATATAAACTTTATTGTACAGCTACTTTATTGTACAACAACCACCCACCTGCTTCTTAAGAGGATCTTTCACTCTGCAGCCCGCCCCCCTCTCAGTAAGTTCATACCAAATGCACAACTTGCAAAATGACAGTATTAATAGAGCCTGACAACATATGAATGAGTTTGTGTTGTTCCAGCCATTTGGAGTTGTTGTTATTATCCTCCACCTAGAAATTATCACAACTAGTGAATTGGTGGGAAACCCAGCCAGATGTGCAGGGTATAAATAATAAATTATTATTATTAGGGAAGAATGGAGTGAACGGCCACAAAATTTAGCCATTCCCAACATTGTGCTACGTTGAGTGTTTTGTCAACAAAAGCTTTTCAGTTTGCCAGACAAAATGATTCCCCCACACTTCCCCCTGTGTGCTGTTCTGAGGGTTGTCCTGCCCCACTGGGCCAATTTTGTGGGCACAGGTTGGAGGAGCGGGGAGGGACAGGGGAAAACCACATAGCACAGGCAATAGTCCTTGTGCAGACTTCCTCTTGATGGGACTCATTAAGGGAATCCCACCCTATACGCTGATGCCTTTCTTGTATACTGAAGTGCCAGTATTTATTTATTCATGAGCTTTTTTACTTATTTATTGTATCTGCCCTTCACCACAAGGTCCCAGGGTGGGTTATACTCATTTAACCATACAATATTATAATCCAGTAACACAGCTTAAAACAAACCAAAGAATGTATATCAGGCAATATATCCCACATAAATGACACAAATATTAACTGTCAAAGACCAGGGTAAAAAAGTTTATCTGATGAAGACTATATAATGAGGATGCTTGATGAAACTCTACAGGGAGGGAGTTCCACATTTTGGGAGTTGCTACAGAGAATAACCTCACCTCGGAAACCATCTCCTATATTTCCAAATGAGCCAATAGTTTTGTAAGTATGTATTTATCTTTCTGAAGCTAAGCAGGGGTGGGATTTGACTAGTATTTGGCTATCTAGGAATCCTATGCATCCTACTCTCATGGGGAAAAGATGGGGTAAAAATATTTGTAGCCATTCAAGTTAGCAAGTAAAATGTCATGGTTTCTTTTGGCTATCAGCTAAAAAAAGCCCTCCTACCCAATAATCATAGTTATTGAGAATCATAATCACCATACTAAGAGAACTATTGGAATGCAAAAGATGCATTTAATCCTCATTCACTCCAGGCTCCCATTTCACATATGGATAACTGAGACCAAGAGACAGTCGCTAAGATCATAGTCAATATAACCGTTAGGCTATATTGGCTTTGCTTACTGGGGAAAAACTCTTAATATGACAAGCAGATTAAAAGCTTTCAATGACTTGATTATTCGTGCTTTGGTTACCTCCAAACAAGACTGCTGCAACATGCTTACATGGGGCTATCTCTGAAGACGGTTTTCAAGCTACACTCTGGGCAAAATGCAGCTGTATGAATACAGTGGTACCGCGGATTAAGAACTTAATTTGTTTTGGAGGTCCGTTCTTAACCTGAAACTGTTCTTAACCTGAGGTACCACTTTAGCTAATGGGGCCTCCCACTGCTGCCGTGCAGTTGCCACGCGATTTCTATTCTCATCCTGAAGCAAAGTTCTTAACCCGAGGCACTATTTCTGGGTTAGCCGAGTCTGTAACCTGAAGCGTCTGTAACCTGAGATACCACTGTAGTGCTGGGAGCCAGAAAACCTGAATTCACAACATCAATTTTGCACAAGTTGCACTGGCTGCCAGTAGATTTCCAGGCCCAATTCAAAGAGCTGGTCTTAATCTTAGAAGCCCTAAATGGCTTGGGGCGAGGTTACCCAAAGGGTTGCCATCACCCATATACTCCTGAATATACACTAAGTTCCACCTCAGGGGTCCTTCCTGAGTGCCTGCTGTTAAGATCTGTTAGGCTGGCAGACTTTTAGTGGTGGCCTCAAAACTATGGAGCTCCCTTCCAGTGGCCTTATGTCTCGACCCTTGAACTCTAGCATTTAGGCAGGTCTTGAAAGCCTTCCTCTTCACAACGGCTTCGTCTCTCTAGAAAAATTAGCCATCTTAATCTGCACATCATGCTATGCCCTTTTTTCTAATGCAACTTGTCTCTCCTCTATACTTTGCGAGGGTGTAGTTTTGAAAAGTGGCTTATTTGTTTATTCTGTAATAATTTGTTTTGTGAAACAGCCAGGGATCCTTCTTTATTTGCTGTGAGAAATAAGGAGGCAGCATTTTATATGGTATGAATGTGCAACCAATTACCTTCCCCAGTTTTGGAGGGGCAAGTACAGTGGTACCTCGGGTTAAGTACTTAATTCGTTCTGGAGGTCCGTTCTTAACCTGAAACTGTTCTTAAACTGAAGCACCACTTTAGCTAATGGGGCCTCCTGCTGCCGCCACGTCGCTGGAGCACAATTTCTGTTCTCAACCTGAAGCAAAGTTCTTAACCCGAGGTACTATTTCTGGGTTAGTGGAGTCTGTGACCTGAAGTGTATGTAACCTGAAGCGTATGTAACCCGAGGTACCACTGTACTGCATAAATTGGATGACTGGATACTGTTCCTCCACATATTCCACAGGGATAATCCAGAGAGGAGAAAGAGCAGGCAGGAAAAGGATAAAATACTATCAGCTCAAGCTCACTGCTTCTCTGCTCAAAACCCACTTCCAAAGCTGCTTTGGGTTTTTGTTATACAGTACTGCATAATGGAGGCAATTCATGCTTGAGAGGAATGCCTCCTTCATACAACATAGAAAGGAAATTATTTGATGTGAGGGGTCCATGGAAGGTATTTGGGTGAACCTGCTTAGCATGATTCTTCCTCAAAGGGAAATTATAGCCACAGGGCTATGCATGCATGGCTATTGTCTGATGTAACTAGGTTTATACAGGAGAGGTAGTGCATCATTCTCTGCCACACAAGAAGATGGCACAGGCCCGTGTCTCATTAGCATGGGAAATATTTAGCAGCAATTGCTCTCCCAGAGAGTAATTGACTGTATGCCCTGTGGGAGCAGGTGGACACACATTGACTCTACAAATGTGCAGCTTTCTGTCTGCATGCAGCAATGTAGTGATTTGGTTGGCTTGGGATATTTTGGAAAGGTGTAAATGGGAACAGGCACCTTGCAAATGTACCATGTTTAAATGCAGCGAGTAACATCTCCTGCCTTTCACGGTTCCCCTTACAGCCACCCTAACAAATTGTGGCAATTAGCATGCTGTTAGTGTTAGATGTAGGCAGAGAATGCAGGTGCTAATAATTGAAAAAGCGTTTAGAGGTTTTACACCCCAGCTGAATATTTCATAATGTGCTGCATGTTTCGCTATTTGCTCAGTGGGTCTCTGTCACTTCAATCTTCCCTGACTGCTTTGACTGGCGCTCCAAAGCTCCACCAAGCCAAGACTGACGGCTTGTCACAGGCAAACTCCACCGACTACTGCGGCAGCTCGCTGGGACTGGCTGCAGAGGTTGTCACGCCGCTCTGATGGAACTTGGCAAATGTTTTGTGACTAATACACCCAACATTTGTCAGCTAGCATTAGCCAGCGCCCGTGACCCTCTCCAGTCTGCACCAATGGCATTAAGTTGTAATGAGAATTTGTAGCCCCTGTGTGTGAGTGTGTGTCGCACTAATGACACTTTCTGGCTGACCTTTACTTTCACAAGCTTAATCAGCAATGAAATTTCCAAGGATTCAGAGCACATGTGAAAGCAGCTCTGTCAGGCAAAAAAAGGGTCACAGTGATGAGTAAAGAAATGTACCTTTCTCCTCCCGCTCTGATGTTCAGAGTTTAGCCCCAGACAACTGCCATGAGTGGATCACCAAATGAGAGTCTTTTCATTCAAGTCCTAAAAAGATTGAATGTGCCGTGGACTATTCCCCCAGATTTCTGCTCAGCTATCTGCTGCACCTAACAGGGTTTTGATTCGGTTTTATATTTGTGTTTCAAACCTGAGCACATTGTATCTGAAACATTATGGTATCTTAAGTGCAGCCTGCATTTGGTTAGCAAGGTTTCCGACATAAGTAAGATTTGTTCTCATGGCTCCCACTTGGAACATTTTATATGAGGATTCTAAGAGGATGTCACGAGTTTACTCAACCTTTAGCCCCTCTCCATGTTCTTTTACCAGCTGCTGTTTTCAGAATTTAGGTAATTTGGCACGGGGAGGGGGTACCTAACACCCAGCCAGAAGAATTTGTACAACGGAGTGCCTAAGAATCATTATTCAGTGAAAGAGTCTTCTAGTTGCCCGACTATTTGGTGTTCTATCTGGAAAAAAATTAAAATTCGTATTTTACTCTAAATGGAATCCCAGTTTACATAATCCAGCCTTTGTTAACCTTGGAGAAAAGCCAGCCAGCATTACATCCAAACATACAAACCATGGTTTGGGATGTTGCTCCTCTCTTGGAAGCCACAATTTGAGAAAGCATTTGGGGATTTTCAAGGAACATGAGAAAAGACAGAAACCACACAAACCATGGTTTGCCTGTATGCCTGGAACACAAATTGCAGCTTAGAGTCTGAACTACAATTCTTTCATGTTATCTCTTAACCAACCCACTATCTCTCTCCATTGATCTCCACTCTTTAAAACAGGAAATACCATCAAGTAATTTGCATGTTAAAAGTACTAAGTAAAAGATAACAATTGTAATGGCAGTTATCTGCAAATGTAGTTGGCCACTAGCTATTAAGAGTCTTAACCTAATCCCTATAAGGCTGCAATCCATGCTTACCTGGATTTAAATCCCATATATGACAATGAGAACTGAAAAGCGTTCAGCTGCTCAAATTGGCCTAGATCAGACATAATGTTAAAGTATGGCTTAGTGATATGTGAATGAGCCTTAGGGTTGTATACTTCCCTCTCCTGTGGCATGGCCTTGAGGAGACTGGAAGCTGCCAGTTCCACTGTCTATCAACCAGAGCTTATGGTTATGGCCAAACCCTAAACTGTGGTTAATATTAACTATGGTTTATTGAAAATAAGCCTGCTTCAGAAACCATGGTTTGAAGTGGGCATGTTTCAACACACTGTGGTTAAAACTAAGCACAGTTTGAGGTTGACATAACATTAAGCTATAGTTAATTAACAACAGAAGCCAAAGTTTTCTGTCTTCTTCTCATAGTCGTGCAAGAGGAGTGACTGCAAAGCTCAGTCTGGTAATATTAAACCATAATAGCTATCATGTCCAAATTAGGTCAGTATGTTAGCAATTTCCAGCCTAGAAGCAAAGGATAATCCTATGGTATTATGACTTTGACTTACCCTGTGAAAATTTGCATCTACACTTTGGGATGATATATCGTTCCATGGAGGATGGGGCTTGTTTTGTACACCCCACACTGTAATCACTGATGCTTCTAGTAATCATAGTTTCTCGGTAGCTAGCAGAGACTTAATAGGACACATTGGTTCTCCACAGCCTTCATCCTCTACTGCTAAGTACTCCCATATTGCCTTAAATGACCAAAGCCATCGTCAACAGGCAGGGAAGAATAAAAAATTGTGAGAGCCTCTTGTCTAGGTGATCAATGTTTGAAGAGTTTAGTTTGTCTATTAGTGTTTGCTTTTCATGGAAAGGAAGGATTAGCTCGGATACCTATTTCATACAATAGCTGAATGTATTTTTTATTGGGATATTCTAAAAACAAATAGCATGGTGCTGCTGGAAGTTTAAAAACAGGATGAATTTGGAAGCATCCATATTTACTCTGCATACATGGCAGACTTTGTGCTTGATTGTAAGACCTACAGATGTAGGGTTATAATAGTGCAAGTAAGAGATCTATGGGAGTTTCTCTTTATTTTGTACATGGTTGTAAAATTTAATTGAATAATAATGACAATAATAATAATAATAATAATAATAATAATAATAATAATAGACAAGTGTAACATAATAATTATTATAGCAGCAAAGTGTATATGAATGAGGTAGCTGGGATTTTATGTGATCAGAGCATTATCAACATGTGGCAATTGACTTATTTTTCTTATGACTTGGGATCCTTGATGGCTGCCCCTCTCCTCTGTATTTCTGTTTCCCTGGAGACAAACTTGTGTATATCCCAGAAGTGGTGGCCTAAGTTTTTATTCTAACAATCTGTGGCCAGATACAAAGAGGGATATGGAATAGTTTATTATTTTGTTTATTACTTATATACCCCAGCTTTTCTCCAAGAAGCTTATGGTTGAGTACAATGTTTATCCTCTCCCCATTTCATCATCACAGCAATCCTATGAGATAGGTTAAGCTGGAAGATAGCAGCTGGCCTAAAGTCACCCAGTGTGCTTCATGACTGAGTGGGGATTTGAACCCTGGTCTCCCAAGTCCTAGTCTGACACTTTAACCCAAGCACCCCCAAACTCGGCCCTCCAGCTGTTTTGGGACTACAATTCCCATCATACCTGACCACTGGTCCTGTTAGCTAGGGATGATGGGAATTGTAGTCCAAAAAACAGCTGGAGGTCCAAGCTTGGGGATGCCTGCTTTAACCACTACACCATACTATCTCTTGTAACAATACCGTTAGCAGCCCCGAGCCCCTGGGATGGTGTCCATTTAAACCAGAGCTTTCCAAACTGCATCACGACACATTAGTGTGGTGGCTGCAGTGTGTAGGTGTGTTGCATGAACACTCCCCGCACTCCTCCTGGGGCTGGAAAAGGGTTCGTTTAACCTCTGGTTTGCTAGTAAAACTGAATTACTGTGTGTTGCAAAATGGTGCAAAACTGAATTACTGTGTCGTGAAATGATGCATGTCCAAAAAGTATGTCATCAACTTGAAGGAAAACTTTGGTTCAAATACTCAATAAATTCTGCTCACTAATGTGCCTAATCCTTCCAAATCCCATAGGTTAAGAACATCTTATAGTTTCCCAAACTTGAATCTCCAGCTGTTTCTGGACTACAATTCCCACTATCCCTGAGCACTGGTCCTGCTAGCTGGTGCTGATAGGAACTGTAGTCCAAAAACAGCTGGAGACCCAAGTTTGGGAAACTGGCTTAGAGCATTATGTGTCATAAAGAGAAAGATGCAATTCAGCACTGCATTGACTGAACAGAATATAGCATGCATCTGTGAAAAGGGGGAAAGTCTAGTAGTCCTCATCCAACAAACTACAACTAGTCTAACATGGGGGAGCATCATTTAAATATACACATTGTGGCTGTGTTTTATATTTATTCATAAGCCTGTCTCATTATATTTTCACAAACAATGCAGAAGCGCTGTCCTTTTCGCAGTCACTTTGCTGGACCTTGGCAATCTCTGAACAAGTTTAGTGTGTCCTGGTTCGGTTGGCAGGGAGTGAAGGCAGTGGTGGGGTGAGGGGGTGGGGGTTAGAAAAATCAAGGAAAATCCTCAGGGTTATGAAATTCTCCTTGGCAACAAACTGGAAACCCAGCAGACCCAGAGCCTCTGTGATTCTGGTGTGTGATCAGGGACACTAATGAGAATGACCCTTTGCTGAGAATGCTGCTTGTCTAGAGGCCAATGTCAAGTATACCATTCAGTTTGGAGTGGACAGGGACAAACTATTTGTTTTCTCTTCAGGCCCTTGGGCCCTGTCACATGCTATTTGCTTCTGCATTAAGAGGCATTGTCTCAGCAGGTCTGACATTTCCTGTGTACTCCGGACTCATGAAACTGCAGCAACTGAAGCACTGAGGACTAGAGGCGCAGTCCACCAGGAATTTCCCCCAGTGCAAGCCCCGTTGCAACAAATAGCATATAACACAAGAACAAAACGTGCTCCAATAAAACCCCCATTCCATTAAATGGGCTTTATGCATGAGAAGTTGGATTATACACTTCAGTGTCGCCAGCAACTGTTTACACACCTTGTCTGGGTCTGGTAGGTTCCACAGTTTTGCTTAAGTTGCCCCGTTACTTTCCGGTCACATACAATAGGGGTCACATTAAATACAACCATACAATTGCTACAAAGATTACCCCATTAATCAATGCATTTCTTTCGTCTACTATACAAATTGATTTGGTGGGATATTATTGTCAGTAATGGCATGTGACATTTATTTCCAGCCCTCCACTGGGAGCCGAGGAAATATCCTCTCTGTACAAACCCTACATTATTTCAAGATTTCTAACACAGCTTTAGACTTCAGGCTCCCTGAATGAGACCTAAACCTCTTCTGACGGTGATGCTAACTACAGATCAACACCACAGATCTGTTGCAGTTTATGTTCTACCACTGTTTTGTGCTCATTAATAAAAAAAAATTAACGCTTTGCATGTCAACTGTGTTATACGTCTGTAACTGTTTACTTATTGCCTAAAGTTGGAACTAAATGTCTTTGACAACATCTCTTTCCTCTTTCATTATGGATAGCTCAGTTGGTTAGAGTGTGGTGCTGATAATGCCAAGGTTGCAGGTTCAGTTCCCGTAAGGGGCAGCTGCATATTCCTGCAGTGCAGGGAGTTGGACAAGATGATCCTCAGGCTCACTTCCATGACTCTTCCATGTTGTGTGGAAGAACTGAGTGCCATGGTGGACCTCCCCCATACTGCTTTAAACATTATTTTCCCCTACTTTATATCAACAGCCACCAGCTGGCAGGTCCCTTGCCCCACCCACCCACCCACCCACCACAATGCCCCAACTTATTTTAGGAAATCCAGTTTTGGGGCCCCAGGGTCTTGTGTCCTGGTATATTGCCACATAAGCATGGCAGCTTCTGGAGGAGGAGGAGGAGAAGAGGAGGAGGAGTAGTAGTAGTTTGGATTTGATATCCCGAGTCTCAAAGCGGCTAACAATCTCCTTTCCCTTCCTCCCCAACAACAAACACTCTGTGAGGTGAGTGGGGATGAGAGACTTCAGAGAAGTGTAACTAGCCCAAGGTCACCCAGCAGCTGCATGTGGAGGAGCGGGGAATCGAACCCAGTTCACCAGATTACGAGCCACTACACCACACAGGTGCTCTACTTGTGTTCCCCGAGTGTCGCCACAGTGCTGTCCCCATATACTTCACTTAAAGGGGAAAGGAGGGAGTTGGAGAGAGAGAGAATGGGTGAGAGGGAGCTTAGATTTTACTCAGATCTGGTGAAGAATTTCATTCATTTCCCCTCCTACCCAGTCACAGATGACAAACCACCTCCAGCCAACCCACATATATGTGACTGCTGCTCCGTGGCAGCAGCAAGAGACAGAGTGGAAATAAAGGAAAGGGAATGCAAAGGAGATTTCCCTCATTCTTCCAGTGCCTGGCATGTTACTAGGCAATGAATCGGTCAGGCACAAGTAGACCAAGGAAATGTAATTTCCCCAACAGTGACAAAAAAACCCAATTTAAAACTCCAGGGCCCACGGAGGTAATTCAATCTGACCCCCTTATATTTCCTGTAATTTTAAAATAAAGAAATATAATAGGTAAACTGCTCTGAGGAAGAGTCAGAACAGCAGCAACAGCTACCAGGGAAATGGATGGGAGGGAGGGGCATTTGGGGTTTCTAAGGACTATCAATCCTAATGTTAATCCCAAAGTTGTACTCAAAATAAACGTTGCATGCCATTAGTGATAATAAGCAGCAAAACAAACTCATAGAATAAGCAGTAGTTAAACTACAATTTCTCGGCTCAAATGTCCCAGGAAACAGTTTTTTAACCAACCACATCCTCTTCCTTGAAGGTGGGTGCGTGTGTGGGAAGGACTGATTTCTGATCTGCTTATTCATTCCACTGTTATCCCACTCTTCTTTTAAAGAGCTCAGGATAGCATACATGCTCTTCCTCCCTTTTTATCTGCACAAAACAACCACCACCCTACGAGGTAGGTAGGGTTGAGAGATCATGACTAGCTGAATGGGGATTCAAACCTACCGTATTTTTTGCACCATAACACTCACTTTTTTCCTCCTAGAAAGTAAGGGGAAATCTCTGTGCGTGTTATGGAGCGAATGCCTGCGGGTGGCGGGGGGGATCTGCTGCAGTCGTGAGCAGAGGATCCATGGTTCCCCTTCCTTCTCTCCTCCGTGGTTACAAAGCATGGATCCACATGGATCCTCAGGATTTTTGCATTGGGCTACTCCAAACTCACTGTCAGATCACATGTGGCCACAACATGAACCACAAAAATCATATATCCACTATTTCGTTTAGAATATATATTTTTTTCTTGTTTTCCTCCTCTAAAAACTACGTGCGTGTTATGGTCTGGTGCGTGTTATAGAGCGAAAAATACGGTAAGTATCCACCATCTGAGCCCAATGCTTTTAACCATGGCACTACGCTGGCTCCACGGTTTATTGGATCATTGCATTTGAATGGGGCCCCTATCCTACGAATGCTGTGAATTAAGACAGGGAAAGGGGATTCCATTCAATTTTGTTATTCAAGAGCATAGTCCTCCCTAATACTAACAGCCAGTTTAGGACCTCCGCAGAAGAAAACACACTATGCACCAATGTACGTTTACTGATGAATGTTATCAATGTACAGTGGTACCTCGGGTTAAATACTTAATTCGTTCCAGAGGTCCGTACTTAACCTGAAACTGTTCTTAACCTGAAGCATCACTTTAGCTAATGGGGCCTCCTGATGCCGGTGCGCCGCTGGAGCCCGATTTCTGTTCTTATCCTGAAGCAAACTTCTTAACCTGAAGCACTATTTCTAGGTTAGCAGAGTGTGTAACCTGAAGTGTATGTAACCTGAAGCATATGTAACCTGAGGTACCACTGTATCAGCTTTAAATGAATTAAAGGGGGAGTGCTCCAAGTATACAGCTGCTTATGGGTGTAAAGATAAATCAGTAATCTGTCAAGGGGTTGGTAATAGTCTCATTAACTGAAAAAATAGAAACTTTCCAAATAAATAAATACAGTAACCGTAAGTCGTTCCATTTTTATGGTAGTCAAATTGTTCCATATATAAATCTCCACAGTCAGGATCCCAAGTACTATTTTAGGTGTGCCCAAGGCTGTGTGAAATGGCCAGGGGGATTCTCAACATTTTTTTTTCTTTTATTGGCAGACTTCTGTGCCATATCACAAACAACTTTTGAAGTCCTGTCAGTTTCTAAAGCACTTTGACATGAGGCATTCCTTATCAAACCAAGTCTGTCTTTTAATCTTTTTGTTTTTTATCACACTAGTTGTGGTCAACAGTGGGCGCATTCGGTTGATTATGTTCTCATAAAGTCTGATTATGTTTCCTGTTTCTAACAACATTTCCCCCTTTAATAAAGCAAAGTCATGGGAATCCAGGATCTGAATCATTTTTTCTTGGACCTGTGCATTCCATTTTAACCTTCTATTTACAAGTATCAGATATTCCGTTTCATCCAATAATTTAGGAAAGGCAGGGGCATTTCAGGGTGGGGCTACTGTTTGAGAACTCCCCTCCACTTAAGTGCATGGATTGTAGAGGTTTCCTGAAGCAAAAAAGGGTCATATATTAGACTAGAAGCATTTCCCATTGTGGCTTTTAGTTACCAACCTAAAATGAAATTCAAGCTCAATTTGTAAGCTTCCATTCACAAGCCAGCCACATACAATATTTCAATAGGGATTAGAAAAAGTTTCGATAAGACTAGTTAAATTTCTCATGGGGCTTTTGCATATAAACTCAATGAACTAGGCAGAGAAAATCAGCTGGGGTTAGTCTAATAATTTATTTGCAGATGTTTAAGATAAATAGTATATTTCTGGTTCATACAAATTTGCAAAATGGCCTTTTTCAATATTCTGATTTATCATCTTTGGGGCTTCGTAAACATAGAGCCCCCAAATGATGCTTCTCTTGGTGAAGGGCACAAGATGTAGGTTGTAGGGACAGGGTCAGGGGTCTGCCACTAAGGACAGGTGACTAGAGTCCAGCAGAGAAGACCGGGGAGGAAGCAAAAACAAGTTCAGTTTTGGCAAGCTCCCCACTCATTGCCTGACCTATGTTTAGCAATTCTGATGTGTTACTGAGCAGACAGCTCAAGTTTGGGATGAGTAATCTCCCTTAGTCCCTCTTCAGCAGGCAATGAAAGCAGGCTCCACTTTGAAAATTCTTCCCCCATCATGCAAGCTGACACAGGCATGCTTTTCAAAAACCCACAGCCAATCTGTTGATCATTACTTATTTACAAAGGCCTTCGGGCAGAAAGTCCTGTAAAAACCATACTTGATATGGTATACACTAGCTTTTTCGGCTTGTAGAAGGGGAGGGGGGAAGTCCCCCTAAGGCTACCTCAAACCATCACTTTCTATTGCACATAAAATGTACCGTGTAACACTAAAGTATTTAATATATATGGTATAATATATCTACAGGAAAGGCATTTGTGTAGAAGTGTGTTAGCCTGTATTTGGTAATTTGATGTTTTGCTGAAGGCTATGACTTGAAAAAGCCTGCACCTAGTGCCGAGGACCTGTCATCTCAGTACCCAAGAGCCGGTAGAATAAAGAAGTACCCTAAAGCAGCAAAACTTTGACACAGCTTTGAAGCATATGAAAACAGTATAACTCCCTAGAATTATTATGACTCAAGATCAAAGAAATGAGGCATACTTTACATAGCAAACAGGGACAGTGCACTTCACTCCAAATGTTGCTCTGCCCCCTTCTCTCTCTCTCCTTTTATTTCACATTGATGCCCCTACATTTGTTAGATGATAGCAGGAATGGGAGGTGGGGCGCTCCCCCCCCCTTTAAAACTTCAAGTGGGTAAAATTAATGGAGATGAGATGACTTAGAAATAAGTGGATTGGAAATGATGGAATGACAACATGCACCATACAAGTGAGAAAGTTCTCCCCCACCTCCCATAAACATGTATGCAAACCAGTATTGCACAGGCAATTACTGTAGTTTACATAGGCTTAGTTAGCAAAAAGTCAGGGAGCATTTAGAACAGCAATACATGGCCTGTAGTGGGCAAAAAGGACAGAACTAGGTGCATTTCCCCTCTAAGAATCAACCCAGGTCCTGCCATCCTAAATTATTCCAATGGAAACAACTTGGAGATAAAATGGTGGTCTCAGAGGTGACTTACTGCAGGAGCAATTGAATGCATATTTCTCTGAGCTGCACTTAGTGATAGGAAGTGTGGGGAGGGGAAGTAAGATATGGATTTGTTGACAGCCATCAGAGAAACATTGACCGCTGCCAGGTAGTGATGCCTGTAGGAATTCAACCTTTGTGAGTTCCTATACAATCTGACTTGCACCTCTCAAGCTAATGTGAGGATCAAAACACAGTGATCCTGATGTTGGATTCTGCAAACGTGGTTCTCAGGGGGTTTTTAAAATATTATTTGGGGGGAAATATTTTTTAAATTGTGTATTCTGTTAAAAATACGTATTTAAATGCGGATTTTCAAAAATTGTACATTTTTACCAAAACAGGCAGAGCAGAGCTATGAACACGTGCAAATGGCTCACAGACCAGAAACAGGCTGATCTGTCCATCCATATTGCCATTGAAATAAGATAGCAGTAAAGCAGAAATATCAAATAATTGCAAATATTTGTGTATTCATCAGAGGAGGCATGCCTTTGAATACCAGTTGCTGGGAATCAAAAGCAGGGAGAGTGATGTTGCATTCAGGTCCTGCTTCTGGATCTCCCATAAGCATCTGGTTGGCCACTGTGAGAAGTGGGTTCTGGACTAAACGTGTCCCTGGCATGATCTGGCAAGGCTCTTCTTATGTTCTCCTTTAATCAAATACAGTACACCCATTTGCCTTTCTGCTAATTTAGGTACGATAACTTGGATCTAAATTGGTCATAATTTGTACCCAAAGTTCAACTTTACATGAAAATACATGCAGGGAAATCATGTCCCAAAATTTCTGCAACAGTGCCATCACAATGTCCACGTAATATGTGTAACATTTCTTAAAATGTGGTTGTAAAATCACCACCACCACCATTGGGATGGCCCTTACAGAATCATTAATAGAATTTGGCCAACAGCAAAATCTAAAGTGAACTTGGGGCCTCCTACTAGAGCGAAACATCTGAGGAATTGCGAGGGTTTTAGTAAGGCTACCGATTTGTTTCTTGGCAGTGGGTATCCCAGATATCTCTATTCTGCCATGGGATTTTGCCTAAAGCAAAACTCAGGGTAATGTGGAGATTTTTCTCAGGACAAGAAAGTTTTAATAAGATGAGTGAAAACCTCTGTCAGCTCAAGGGCCTCATTCCCTTCTGGTCAACTTCCTAGGAGTCACATGGCAGTGGTGGGTGGAGTCAGGGACAAGTGTGGGCGGGGCAACAATGGCGAATTTTAGCTTTGTACAGTAGATTAGTTTCTATACACACTCAGACACTCCATCCTAACATCCATCCAGACAAGCAAGAGTTACTATCTGAGTGTGAGGACGCACACTCTAGCCTGGAAGAAACACTCAAGTGATTAGAGGCCCATGAGGGATGTGGTCTGAGGAGAGAGGGCTTCACTGGGGATGGGGTGTAACATGGGGAGAGTTCAAGACAAGCCTGCTAAGGGGCAGCAGTTCCCAGAGACTTAGTATACAGCCTCAGGTGGGCTTGCTTGCAATATCAGCTCCAGAAAACCTTTGCTTAGGGCTCATCCCACGAAAGTAATCTATAGGGGAGCTCTACTGGAAACAAATGCTGCACATCTGAAAACACATGGGAGGGGGAAACCACTAACATCCATAATATGTTTTCACCACCTGCCTTCATAATGTCTTTTTTTAAAAAAAGCAAAAGTCCCCTTATTTCATAATTAATATTGCTTTTAGCCTCAGTAAAACTGCATTAGTTTCGAACTTTGCTTTGGCAAGTACAAAGATTACTAGACCTTAAAAAAAAAACCACAGTCAAAATCAATTAGGGGAAATTTGATTTCAATCGACAGGATAAAAGGAAGGTAATATTCAGGTTCATTTTTGATTGTGATGATACATCTCACATATGGCCTTAAGTACAGAAAACAGTACTCAGAGGGATTCCGACAAAAAGAGAATTGCCCAAGGCAAACTAACCACATGAGTTCTTCTGATTGGTTAGTGCTATCATTAGTGCCACTGCTGTTTAAGAACTACACATGGACAGGACAGGGTGACAGCTAAGACTTTAAAGCCTATGTATTTTTCAAACAGCTTTTCAAACTGTTTTTCATGACAGATTTTTTTTTCCAGCTCTATCATTAACTGCTGACAAGCTGACAGAATAAATACTTCAGCCTTTCAGAAACCATCTAACAATCTTCTCCTTTCCCCACCACCCTGCCATGACACCCCCACCCCGTCCACCACCATTTTTATTGGGGAGGAGGATATGTTGGGAGAGGAGATAAAGATGCGAGTTGCTTAGGGTCTTACCTCATCAGCTTGGGTGAGGAGTTGGGCGAATTTCTCATGCCTCCGTTTCGCTGCTTCTTTTTGGGCGAGAGTGTCGTCAGCTGCTGCTCATCTTCAACTGGAAATACAGGCAACCCATGATGAGGTTAGGATCAGCTCAGATCGCCACACGTCATACAGGCGAAATAGCCAAAGAACACACACACACACAATTCCATTCACACACTGATACTTCACTGCTATCTTGTCTATGCTCAATAAAGACCAAACTGGTGTTAGTCAAAATAGATCAGTTTGAAAGACGAGGAAGAGGAGGAGGAAAGAAAAGCAAGGTATTGACTGAAGAAGTTATGACATGCTTTCATAAAAGATCATCCTTTTTTCTTTTAGTTAGGCTGCGTTTTTGGAAAACGGAAATTAGTGTCCTGATGCATACACCAAAAGATGAAGTCTATTCGGAATCCGAACACTGAACGTTACCAGACTGCACTTTATTAAAGAACCCAATACCCATCGGTTCTGACTCCTTGAATGCCAGACCACAGAGTCTTTGTGAAGAGATGTGCAGCATTCAATGCCTTGATATTCAATGCTTGCAATAAATAAAAACTCTGCAGCTGCGCATTGATCTCCAGCACAACTCAGAACTCATCGCTTCTCCCTTTATCACAAAAGGGGATGTTATCACAGGAGCAGGTGGAACGAGACCAAATGACGGGAGAACTTCCTGTATAACGAAGGATGGGAATTGTGGCAGAGGTTCTTTTGATGGGGATGAAGTGCACTTTGAGGGGAAGATCATCTTCTGAATAGTAAAACAATAGCAGCCAACCACCTTAATATTATTAAAAACAAAACCGCCTTTGGCTAACACTACTGCACGAGGGTCTTCACCTCACCCAAAATTACAGCAAGTTTCCTTACAAGCTAGCAGTAAGTACCATACTTATTCAAGTCATCGAATCTAATATGCACCTCAATTTTCAGAACCTTGAAACCAAAAAAAGTATTTGCTGGCGAATGTAAATGTGCCATCAAATCTAATGCACACCTTAATTTTCGCAACATAATTTGGCCAAAAAGGTAAGCATTAGATTCGAGTAAATACAGTATTTAGCCACTATTGTTAATGTTTAAGGCTCTACCATTTATCACTCTAAGCAGATCAGAGCTCCGCCATTTTAAAGAGTTTCTTTCTGTCAATGTCCCATATGAGAAATTTACACAAACAAAATAAAACAAGTTTATTTCCATCCTGTAACTAAAAAATAAAAATAAGACTAAATATGACTGAAGTGGCTGAGCCTTAGGTAGAAGTTGTGTCCAAGTTAAAAGAAAAGGAGCAAAAAGTACATCAGTGAGAGTGATGTTATGAATCACTGTGAGAACTGTGGCCAAAGAGCAGGACGAAAATTAACAAAAGAAACAAAGAACTATGTGGATATTACAATGACCCACTTAAAAGGTAGATCTGATTTAAAATACTAATCCATTTCCACAGAATTATAAAATGCATCTTTCAAAAAACAAAAACAAGGAAATGCCATTCGGCATGGCACAAGCACTGCAAAAGTCAAATTGCTTAATTTCCCGAAATGATCCCCGCCAAAAGGGATCACATAGGAAACAGCACCACTATCAGTTTGATTGGGAGAGAGTTAAGCATGTGTTTTATGTTGCCACTGAAATCAATGGTATATAAACGCACTTGACTTCAGTTGCATTTTCACTGCTTCTAGGGAATTCTAATTGCAACGCAATACATAAGAAATTGAAGAAAAATGCGGCTAAAATTCATACAGCATCTAGCACGGCACATTACAATTGCTACAATAGGCAGAAAAATAGGTGGTCCACCAAGACCTTCAGCAATTTTCAACTGGCCCATGGCAGGGGAGGGGGGAAGGTTTGGGAACCACTGTATTAACTGATTCCCCAATTAACTGCTTCCTGACTGAAGCAATGAGCAGCACATATGGATTGCAAATGAATTAAAAAAATAAAATTTAAACGACCGTTTCTAAACGTTACTACAGACCATGAAAAGCCAACAACAGAGCCCACTGCAGCTGGCACCATTTTAAAAACACCACCATTACACACACACACAAAAAATTTTATTACAATTTTGAAGGGCTAGTGATGATTGGAGAAGAGCCAAACCAGGTAGCTGAAGCACCTGTACTTTCCCTTTTCCACAATATGTTTCTTCTCTACTTACCTTTTTAAAAAAAGAAGAAGGGGGGACAGGGGTACCAGGGGCACTTTCCTAATAATAATAATAATAATAATAATAATAATAATAATAATAATAATTTTTTATTAATATCCCACCCTCCCCAGCCAAAGCCAGGCTCAGGGCGGCTAACAACAATAAAATAATACAACATTCTAAAATCATTTCATTAAAAATTTACTTCAAATCAAATTGATGGCAACCATTAGGCTAGAGTTCTGTGAAGATTGCCGAAGGAGAGAGTCAGGCTGTGCCCTGGCCAAAGGCTTGGCGGAACAGCTCTGTCTTGCAGGCCCTGCAGAAAGATGTCAAGTCCCGCAGGGCCCTAATCTCTTGTGGCAGAGTGTTCCACCAGATTGAAGCCACAGCCGAAAAAGCCCTGGCTCTGGTTGAGGCCAGCCTAACCTCTCTGTGGCCTGGGACCTCCATGATGTTTTTGTTTGAAGAACGTAAGTTCCTCTGTGGGACATACCAGGAGAGGCGGTCCCGTAGGTACGAGGTCCGTAGATCCCATAGGCAGTCCCACTGCAGGTTTACTAGATGGCAGAAGTGGGAGCAAGTGGCAGGTAGAGTCAGTGGCACTGAAATGCCCAGCCCCATTTTTGCACCTTTAAAAGCTGGGCCTAATGCAGAGGGGGGGGGGAGGTATTATAGAGGGAAGCAGAGGCTGGTCACTACAACTGCTTGGCCTGGTGCTCCTCCACTAAGCACCAGCTTTTAAAGGAAGAAAAAGAAAGCAGGGACAGGCGATACCAGCACCCTCACCATCTGGTGGGCGTATGGGATGTACTTGTGGGAGATGCTCTGGGGAAGGGCCCCGTGCAACCTGTTCCTTGACCTCAGGCACTCTCAAATGCCTGGTGAAGCAGATGCACTTTCGGTGGCTTACAAAGGTGATGTGTGGCCTGCCCTAGGAACTAAGTCTGCCGCCGCTGAAAACATCTTGCCCCATGCCTTTGCCACCTGCACCTGACTTTCAGATGGGACTTGGAGCAGAGCTTTATCCAACGAGATCTCATCACCACTATTCAGGATGCAAAAACCTCTAAGTTAAGAGTGCTGCGATTTGCTTGGCGTGGGACAAAGCACTTGTAGACAAGAACTTTGCTCCAACTCCTCTCTTGTTTGGGCATTGAGTTAAATTAGGCAAGCGTTTGGGGAAGGGGGGAATGCAAACTCCCTCGATTTCTTCTTGATCCTCTTATCCCAAAGTAATTCACTTTACACATTGAGCAGTAGTTTTATTATTATTATTATTTCTTAGCCACCTTAGATATTTAAGACTAGAAAGGTGAGATAATAGTTATTTAGGTACAGTGGTGCCTCGCAAGATGAAATTAATTCGTTCCGCAAGTTTTTTCTTCTTGCGAGTTTTTCGTCTTGCGAAGCACGGTTTCCCATAGGAATGCATTGAAAATCAATTAATGCGTTCCTATGGAGAACGCTTGCCAGGCTGGCGGTGCGGAGAAGGGCTTTTCTCCCCACCGCAAGCCTTCAGGACAGCCATCCGAAGGCTGGCGCAGGGAGAAGGTCTCTCCGCTCCGCCGCCAGCCTTCGGAGCAGCATTCCGAAGGCTGCCGGTGGGGCGGAGAGACCTCCTCCCGTAGCCAGCCTTCGGAGCAGCCTTCCGAAGGCTGCCGGTGGGGCGGAGAGACCTCCTCCTGCCCGCCAGCCTTCGGAGCAGCCTTCCAAAGGCTGGCGGCGGGAGGAGGTCTCTCCGCCCCGCCGCCAGCCTTCGGAGCAGCCATCCGAAGGCTGGCGCGGGGAGAAGGTCTCTCCGCCCCGCCGCCAGCCTTCGGAGGAGGTCCGAGGACAGTGGGGAAGACGCGCTGCGATTCCCCGCTGTCCCGGAGATTTCCCTATGGGCTTTCGTCTTGCGAAGGAAGCCCATAGGGAAATTCGTTTTGCGAAGCGCCTCCAAAACGGAAAACCCTTTTGTCTAGCGGGTTTTCCGTCTTGCGAGGCGTTCGTCTTGCGGGGCACCACTGTAAATCATTTGGGGGGGGGGATATGGGAGAGGATGCTTCCTAAAGTATGTCGATCCCAAGACAAAATAGAAATTGGTGGTTAAAATAACACAGAGACAGTTTCAAAGAAAAAGGGTAATAACAACCAAATTTTAATTTACATGAACTAGATCTTGCTCTCAACCACTTGGCCTGGCCTCCCTGGAAAGGTAGGCATTGGGATTCCTCTATAGCAGGCTTCCTCAGCCTCGGCCCTCCAGATGTTTTTGGCCTACAACTCCCATGATCCCTAGCTAGCAAGACCAGTGGTCAGGGATGATGGGAATTGTAGTCTCAAAACATCTGGAGGGCCGAGGTTGAGGAAGCCTGCTCTGTAGATCCCCCCCAACACCCACACCTCAAGTTTCTCACACCTCCGAAGTCTGGAGAACTCTTAATTGTTCGTGAGTAATGGGACTTGTTCAGAAAACTGGTCCCAAGAACAAAGCTAAGAAGAATGCAAAACACTGAAGGCAAGCAGGTTTCATTCTGGTGTTTCCCCCTCCCTGAGCTTCATAAACTAGCTCTGGATCGGGCATCCATTGTGCCAGCTCAGCCTAAGTTGACATAATTTACACCAGCTTTCTATGCTTAGGATGGCCCAATTAATTGTTAACACTGCATATTTATTGAACTGCCTTTTAATGAAAATGTGTTCTTTTTTTGCTGAACTGATAAAATTATTATTGTTTGTTTGTTTGTTTAACTATTCTGGAAAATAAACTGACATCAATGCATGTACAGAATTACGCAGGCTTCCTTTTATCAATTCTTAAATACAGAGGTTCAGGAATTTGACACAGAATATTGTAGGATCTGAACTCCCATCCTGTAAAATCCAAGACCTCGGTTTTCTAGATAGCTTTGATTGTAATACATAATATACAGTACCATCCTCACAACAACCTAGAGCTTACTTTTCCCTAATAGGCACAGCATTAAACTGTTTTATCTTTTGAGGAATACTTGGTGTAGGAGAAGCATCAGACAATGGCTAATGAGGCTTCAGATACTCTGATTAGACTGCAGTTTAGCTTTAAAGTCACAAGGATGTTTTAAAATCTTTGATATTATATATATATATATATATATATATATTCATTATTCCAATGACATAACCTCCAGACAATGTTTCATGAAGTGATTTAAGATGTGCTGGTAATTTTAATGGCCTTTGTGCAAAGGCGAACATCTGAAACAACATCTTACTTGGCTTTTATCCTCAATTCTTACTTTAAGCACATTCAAGAAAATGACTTCAAAGAAGCAGTGGTCAAGGTCTTTAGCTATTTAAGTTATTTTAATACGCTTATAAAAATAAATCTGTCACCTTCATTGTCTCATCTATGTCACCAACAACACAGTTAACAGGGGCTTTTAACAAAACCCAACTTTGCTGATTCCAAAGTAAGTTGTAACAGCTAACAAGATTAATCAAACATTAATGCAAACTTGTACACTTGCCAAGCTTATTGATGAAAAAGGTAAAGATTTCAAAGCCAGCCAAACAGGAAACACAAAACCAACCAGAAACCATTAGTTGACTAGCTATCTCGATTAAGGTATTAATCACTACATCTGGAGAAACTCACATCTGCAAGGACTTAGCTGAGCATTAGTAATGTCATTTTCACATTGAAAATGTTCAGATTGCACAACCCATGCAGAAAGCAGTATCGGTTGCCTGATGCATCCGGCTTATGGGGCTACCTACAGAGCTCTCGGTTCAACCCCGGCTTTTTGTTCTGGTAATGGCAGCATTTGGCAGGTAGGCTGCATGCCCTTTGCAGTCTACAGTAGGAAGTTTTTCCATGCTCAGCAGAGTTAAGGGGCAGCAGCGAGGGATTGCTGGGTAGAAGGAGGGCTCCTTTGCGGTTATTAACAAGCGTAACTGGTTCCGGGACTCCATCAGTGGACGTGATGCCAACTACTGCATGGGTACATGAGCTCTTGGACTGAACTGAGCGGTTTGAGTAACTCGGTTTAGCTTCATTCTTTACCTCTAAACAATAAGGAAAAAGCGCAAATTAATGCTTTGTGCATTAAAAAGACTGCCCAAACTACACTGATGTATCAGATTTATGTGGCAATCTTGGGCTTGTGGCAGTTGCCTCTGAACCCAAGTCCACACAGGCTCCAAACTGCATGAAAAGGGATTCAAAAACTTTTCATTAAACGTTTTCTCCATATTCTGAACCTCCCCCCCCCCCCATCACAACTACAGACTCCTGTGCTGCGTTGTAGTCACCATGGAAGATTCAGCGTGCAGGTTTTTGGATCCTGGCCTACGTGTGTGGTCAGCTTCATTTATTCTAAAAATGTACTTTTGCAAAAATAAATATATGAGGTTCATTTCACTATATTATCATCATCTGTAAGCAATAATCCCAACCTAGAGGATGTGCATCCAATGGAATCTTTACTTCCCACATGTTGATAAAATCTCTCTCTCTCTTTTCATGGCAGAGGAGACGGATTCTCTCAGTCCACCCAAAATAACAGGGGAAGCATCTAAGAATATGCTAACAGAGCTAGGTAGCTCCATTTACGTTTTCAGGCACTTAATCATGAAATAAACTTTATTTAATGGGACTAAATGATGTTGAATCCTGGTGTCCTGACTTAACTGAGTTGTGTAGTGGACTACAAAACTTCATCTTCAGGCTGGCTGGGTGGGGGGGAACTACTAATGTTTCTGGACTATTGCTAATGTATTCCCCCCCCCCCTTTTGAAGATGCACACTTGCACAGCATTGCTAATCCACCCTACATCCACCAGGATCCCAGGGCAGTTTACAACTGGGACATTAAAACAGCAATAGTATAAATCCTAAAACAATACTTCAAGCAAATAATGCTATACACAATTAAAATTAGCCATATTATTTCAGCAAGCTAAGAGCTTTGTTTTCAGCTAGTTTCCCCCAGTAATTCTACCCCCAGGCCTGTGTGAAGAGACATGTATTCTAATGGCATCAAAAGCCTAGTAGTGAAAGTGCTGGACACCTCTAAAGGGAGGAAGGACCCCCCTCTTCCATATCACCAATAAATAAGCTAAATTCATCGGTGGAACAACCATTTTAGATTTTATTTTATTTGGTTGCGTTGTTATTTAGACATGGTTTAAATCATCATCATCATTTTATTATTTATACTCCGCACATCTAGCTGGATTTCCCTAGCCACTATGAGTGGCTTACAGCATATATTAAAGTGATTTGAGGTGCAATCGTCTTACGCGTTTACCTGAAAATAACCCTACTGTATTCAATGTGGCCTACTCATAGGTACGTACATATTTGCTTGAGAGGAGGAGGCCCCATGGAGTAAGCATTTATAGGATTACCTTGTCATTTTAACCACCCTCAATACATTTGGGCACCTGAGGCGAACCACAAAATGGTGCCGTCCCCAGCCACCAAGGAAGAAGGGGTGAGTGAAGATATCTACCATCAGGAACAAGCGGGTGAATAATAATACACACCAGGAACAAGGGTGGGAGGAGACTAGCAGCCCTCCTATTTGCAAAGAGGCCTTTGTAGAGGTGGGCAAGGGGAAGGGCTGTTGAGGAGACAGAAGACCCAACAGATCAGGCTGTGGCAGTAGTGAGTGGGTTATTCCTTGGTGTATGAATCTGCTGCCCCTTTGGTTCCTGATGCCTGAGGCAGCCACCTCACCTTGCCCCATGGGGGGGCCAGCCCTGTACAAAGCCATGCTACACTAGTGATCCCAACTACATCAAAAAGCGAATAAAGCACATGAAGAAATTTCAGAGCAATGAAAGCAAACTTTTATGCTTATAAATATATTATAATACTGGTAAAGAAAAGGGAGCGCAGGGAACTTGTGTGCTGATAAGCACGTATCTTTGTATGTACAGGAAGGTATGCAGAGTTCTGCAATCAAATAAGTAGCTCACAAGTAAATTGCCGATTGGGATGTATACATAGAACCCAGATGTCAACCAGTTGCTTTCTAGAAACAGGAAACATGTCTCTATCACAGAAAGCTTATCACATGCTATCTACACCAGATACATTAAAGCTTGAAAGAGTTATTCCGGTTTGCTTTTTAACAAATTCCATATGAATGGCTTAATCCTGTGCCCGCCAAATTCAGGAGAGGGGGGGGGGGGAATCAAAGTTTTCAACGTTAACATTTTGCATCTGCAGCCTTGCTCCAGGAGTAATTCCTCAGGGTGCATGCATGTGAACATGTTTCATCTAAAGGTTATCTGAAAGACTTGCTTGTGCGTTATCTTATGAATGGCAGTATCAGCCATGACCTTTATTTCTAGCAAAGAGTTAATAACGCAGATGGCATCTTGGTTTCATATGAGTGTACCAACAGGGATCACTCCAGGAGCTACAACTAGCATAAGACCTAAGATGCAATGAAAATGATACCTACTATCATGTACCCTTTCTAGTTTATACAAAACCCTTGGACAGAGAGGCAAAGCAAAGCTAACCATGAAAAGACAGTGTGCACAGGTGGACTAGGTGTAAAAAGAGTAAGAGGTGGAGTTGGTGGAGCTGCAGAACCCAACAACGCTGAAAAACCAAGGTAACCTTTTCCAGGAACAGTCAAGGGAAGACTGAACATCCCTACCAGATACAGCCCTCCCTAGGTTCAAGAAGACTATAAGGAGAGCTCAGCTGGGTCAGAACAAATTTACACTTTATCTTACACCGTTTCCACCAGTGGCAAACTAAATGTCTCTGGGAAGTGCATGAGCAAGGCTTGAAAATAAATAGCTACTAGCCATATAGAGAAATATACACGTTCTATTTGCCTTTTCACAGCGGTTGCCGATCTGGTCTGCCTTTTATTGGTGTGGGGTATGAGATGCACAGCAGCTGTCCAATCACAGCTACATTAAACCCTGGACGAAACGCATGATGTGACCTCATCACCCAGCATGTTTCTCCGCCCCTCCTCCATTTCACTGGCTGCCACTTGGCAAGGAAACTCAAGAGCACAATGAGTTCATGTCATACATTTTGGGTCGCTAGCCATTACCAGGAAGAGGGGGAGAACAAGATGCAAGGCCAATGTCTTTGGCGGCAGCCCACGTCTAAAGAAACTAGTCCTAATCTAGGTGTCTAATCCATGCATGTAGAGGGACATAATTTTGGTTATAACTAATTTTGGCTACATAACGCCTGCAGAAATCTTGTTCCAGAGGCACCCAGGGAAAGATGTCATTAAAGCTTGAGTTACGTAAAGACAACTCTGGACTTTCATTGGAATTTTCTTTCCTTGATATTTATTTGCTACATTCAAGTTAATTTTAATGATAATCAAGTCCCGAAGCATTTTTTAAAAAGTAACCAATGTAGATAATTGGGTATTTCCATGCCTGTGGCACTCTCTGCTATATTCCCTTTGAATGTGCACTTGCCACAACTAAAAAAAAGGGGGGCTTTATGTAGCTTTAATTTAAATGTAACAAGGCAGAATACCAGCGCAGCATTTTGAAACAAATGGCTGAAACTAGCTCCTGCATGATTTGCCTGGAAGCAGTGCCAAGAATGCATTTAAAATAAAATGATTTAAAAAGGAAGAAAAAGGAACTCGCCCACTGCCAGCATCAATATTCTTTGGAATTGTTCAACATCCAATAATCACTGTGTCTCCAGATGCCTATGGAGTATTAATCTGTATTAATGGCAAAAACCTCATATTTATTTCTCATCCTACTCAAGCATTATGAGCCATGAAGCATAGCATAGCTGTGTTTTCCACTATTTCTTGCCACACCCTAATCATAGACACTATTTTGTTCCCTCCCCTCAATTTACAGTTTCTTACCTCTTCTTAAGGAACCAACAAGACCAAATACTAGGCTTCTATTTTCTGGCAGTTTACATAAAATCCCCCTTCAGCTATTATCTGAGCACGTTAAACAAACATGCAAGGGTGGAGGGTGGGTCAGTGAGAATCCGTGCCTTAGCTCCACCCGCTATTCTCATTGACCTCCATTAGATGCACAGAGACTGACTGAAGTGGGGAGCCCACCCTGTAATCATCCACCTCTGATTTGTGGAGGGTAATAAGAACAATAACAGGGACAGAGCTAGCACACTGATCCCCTTTAACACACACACACCCCAAATCTTATTTAACATGCTTAGAGAATGTGCCTTGCTGGGTTACAATGAGCTACGAATTCTGAAACACACACACAAAAAAATGATCAAGATTTCTGGTGACCAGAGTTCGGTTTGATTCAGGTGTGGGCAAACAATGCCTGTCTCCCCGTTTTCCAATGACAATGCCTATTTAGACTTATCTACTTATGACTCTGTGAATCAGGCATCTGAAAAGACTCACAACGGTTCCTCCAAACTGTCAGCTATTGCTGTGATTTTACCCAGCACCCTCTGTACAAGACAACAGATTAACCATTAGACTAGATATGTTGAAAATATACAGCTTCAACCTTTCCCCAGCTAGCTCAGAGCGATGTATGGATGATTATTTCAACCGTCAGCTGCCGCATAGACTTAAACCCCTGCACAATAACTCCTGGATTCATCTGCCCCTTGTCAAACTCACACAGCCTTACTTTGAATATACGTGGTATGGCAGTTTCACTGCGGATCTAGAATAATCCAGACGGCCGCTGTCTCTTTGTTAACAGGAAGTTGAGCTGATGAGTTTGTAATGCATTTCTTATCAAAGGTAGTTAAAAAAAAAATTGCACTCAGTCGGTCTGGGTTGGAGTTTATCATATACTCAAAGAGAGTTAAATCAAAACATTTAATTTTCTGTTCGGAGAGATAAAAATTCCTTGCAAGTTCCTTAAAAAACAACAAAAACAAACCCTTCCAGTTTTTTGTTCATACATTGGCCATTAATACTTCAGTTTCTTTCCATTTCCCAAGCAAGATATGTAGCAAATCATTGATTATCAGAAATACAGGGTCATGGTATAAAGTGTTCATTCTCTAAAACAGTCAATTTGAATGAAAGGGAAGGTTTGCAGACTTGTTTAGGATTAATGCAAGAATCTGTGAATTTCTTTTCCTAATGAGAAAAACTAGGAACATTGGTTGTTGCACTTAAATGTCAGAAGGTCTGAAAATATACTGTCACATCTGTGAAAGCAAAACAAGGTGAGGAGACCAGAACTTTACACAGTATTCCAAATGCAGTCGCACCATAGTTTTGCAGAACAGCATTATTATATTGGCAGTTTTATTGTCAACTCCTTTCCTAAGGATTCCTAACATGGAATTTGCCCTTTTCACAGCTGCCACATACTGGGCCAACAACTTCATCAAGCTATCCAGTATGACACCCAAGGTCTTGCTCCTGGTCAGTCACCAGATCCCATGAGGGTATATGTAAAATAATAATGATAATGATAATAATAATAATAAATGTCCCAACATGCATCACTTTACACTATTTTTCGTTGAATTGCACTTGTCAATTGACCACCTATTCATTCAGTTTGGAGAGGTCCTTTTGGAGGTCTTCAAAATCCCTTTTTTGTTTTAATTGTCCTGAGCAATTTAGTATCATTAGGAACCTTTGCCGCCTCACTGTTCACTCCCAACTGTAGATCATTTATGGTCAAATTAAAAATGCATATGTCCCAATATTGATCTTTGGGGGGATTCCACTTTCTTCATCTGTCCATTTATTCCTGCTCTGCGCTTCCTGAAACTTATCCAATTCCTGATTCACCTCTAATCTCATTCCTTGACTACTAAGCTTACTGGTGAGGTACTGGTGATTTGACTGTTTGACTATTTGACTGTTGTTAGCCGCCCTGAGCCCGGCTTCGGCTGGGGAGGGCGGGATATAAATAAAATTTATTATTATTATTATTATTTGTTGAAACATTTTTGAAAGTCCAAGCACACAATGTCAACCCAATCACTTCTGTCTATATGTTTGTTGACACTGTCAAAGAACTCTAATTGCTTCCTGAGAGAGATCCTGCCCTTGCAGAAGCCATACTGGCTCTACTTCAGTAACGCTTGTTCTTCCATATACTTGGTTATTTTAGCTTTAACAATACTCAAATTTTCCTGTGATAAATATTAAGCTAACCAGTCTGTAATTTCCAGGATCCTCCCCCACCCCCAATTTAAAAAATGGTGCTACGTTGGCTAATTTCTAGCCACATTTGAGTTGAGGTAGATGCCATCTGGTCACAGTAATTTGTCAGTTTTTATTTTGCCTTTAGGCCTCTAACTTCATCTCTCATTGCCATAATCTGCCTCAGTTCCACTTTCTCTTGCTGCATTTCTATGTCTGGCTCACCTCATTCCTCGCTTCTCCATCTTGTGTCTCACTGCTGAAATTTTGCAAAGCATAATGTATACTCCTGGCTCAGGGCTGGGTCTGGTATCAGCCCCAGAATCCCCTCTAGGGGGTCTGTGCCCTAGAAAAGCCCATGGGCACTGATAAGTACCATGAGCTTCCTCAGGTGGTGCTCTCAGGCACTGTGGGAAATTTTAAATGGTGGCACATATCCACCAGGTAAGCCCAAAGCCATAGTTTCCACCAACTTAATAGGGGTCCTATTGGCAGCACCTTGTTGAGGGCACCCTCAAACCTGAAGTAGCCTGATCAGGATCCCAAATGCTGCACATTATTCCCTTTTCAGCCCCTCTTCCAGGGGTAGGTCCTTGTAAACCCTGGATGCTCTTCCCCAAGGGAAGGAAGACCTTTCTGCTCATACGCAGGGTTGGCTGTTGCAATCAGTTAAACAAACAATAAAATGACCTTTTCCCCACAATGTTCATTATATCAATGACTAGGCCAGGGGTCAGCAAACGTTTTCAGCAGGGGGCTGGTTCACTGTCCCTCAGACCTTGTGGGGAGCCGGGCTATATTTTGGAGAGAGAGAGAAAAGAGAATGAATTCCTGTGCCCCACAAATAACCCAGAGATGCATTTTAAGTAAAAGGACACATTCTACTCATGTAAAAACATGCTGATTCCCGGACCGTCCATGGGCCAGATTTAGAAGGCAATTTGGGCTGGATCCGGCCCCCAGGCCTTAGTTTGCCTACTCATGGACTAAGCAGCCAAAATTCTCTTTCTCCAGTACTCCAGCAAACGATCTAAAATGTGAGAAACAGTTGTGCACATGCAGAAATGATGGTGCCAGAAGCAGAGCATCAGTTGCAGGTTGCCGAAAATGTACACGAATGACATTTTTGCAGCATAGTTGGATTGGCCTACATATTATGCCCCTATAGGTAGAGACATAAATCTGGGTGCTCAAGAATGCAGCCATCACTCTGCTTTCTAACTCACATATGCCCACACTAAACATTAACTGCTAATTTGTGGGAAATTAGAATCAAGCACAATTTCCACTCTGGCACTTTTATGGCCTTATTGAACCATGCATATTTTGGGACTTTTGTCCTCTGATTCCTTCATTTTGCCTTTTCAGGCCTTTCTACAGTGCTGACTTCCTAGTTTATGAATCACTGTCTGTTTATTCAAGTCATTAAAGTGCTATTGGCAAACTGTCCAATGAAAGCTTTCAAAGATATCAGGGGGCATTTTTCTCTGTCAGCTTGACAATCCATACATGTCCATGCCGCCGTGGTATAAAAATGTTATGATTAAATTCTGTGGATGAAAATTCTACAGCCATCCACCCACTCACACATTAGTACTATTAAAATGGAACAGAAAGTTGTTTTGAACAAGGCCAGCTCTACTATTAGGCAGAATATGCTGACTGCCTCAGGCAGCAAAGGCAGAGCAAGTTTACAGTAACACACCCTCCAACATTTCTCTGATAAAAATAAGCACATCCTACCATACCCTCCAACATTTCTCCAAATAGGAATGTCCTAAGGGAAACAGGACATTGTGGGATCAAATCAGAAATTAAGATGGCTTCTGTAAATCCAGGAGTGTTCCTGGAAAATAGGGACACCTGGAGGGTCTGCAATAACAGCCTCATTTGGAAGAGCCCAAAAACATCTGCACACTCAGGACTTTATTTGACTTTCCATGACCACAATCACCCTATAATTACTGGGGGGGGGGCTGCCTAGTAACATAAAAGTTAAATATTAGAACTTCGTATTATGAGCTCCAGTTAGACTCCACCCATTGGACTTTCGTTTGTTCTACTGCTCAGTTTCAGTTCTGTTCTTTGTGCAGTCACCAACAAAGAAGCATTCTGGGTTGCCATATTAGTTCATTCTGCAATTATTATGAAGGGAAGAGCAGGACTGGGTGCTTACTTCTAAAGGGTGAAATAAAGAGAAAACTTAGTGATTTGGAAAAAGCCTAAGTTACCCTATGTTTTAAATTCATTACACCCTTTCCCCCCTTCTTCAGATGGCAAAGGATGAAAACAGCCCTAGAGGAATGAAAGCACTGCTGTGCACCCTACAGTTTAGCTGGGCCGTAAATCAGATCCAATTCCTGATTTCCCCAAAAGCACAAGATACTTTCATAAAAACCAACCAGTAAACTAAAAAATAAAATAAAATAAAATTGATTCCACAATGAGTTTCCAATCTCTCAATAGGCATCTATATAGCAATCAGTTAAAAACTTTTTCCTTGATTGTCTAACAGGAAGGAAAATCTGAAGGTCACAAATATGACTAGAAGCAGGGACCCTCAAGAAGGAGTTAACAAGCCTACTATAAAGTATTTTCCTCTCTGCCCTTCTCTAAACTTGTAGTATGGAAAGGTTTGTCTTTTGGGTGGAATTTGAGATACCCAATTCTGTATTTCAAGAGGGTTAGCTACATTTCTTAAGGTTCTCTACCATACACAAATTCACAGCCAATGTTGGGAGAAAATATATATTTCCCCAGAGAAAATATATGAAGGCTTTCCAAGGTCATCAAGAGCATTTCAATAAGACTTAACAATACCGTATTTCTCATTAAGTGCATATCTAAGTCATATCCTTAAATTCAGGCAAATATTTTTTCTTAATCTAAAATAGATTTTTTTTAAATGAATAGCACCATGACTCTTTTCCAAGATTCTTTTGTAAATGTAAGTTTTCAAACCTGTCTTTAATGTATTTATTTAATAATAAAATTATTGCTATTATTATTATTCATTCGTAAAGCTTAACAGTCTCAGGCTAAGCTGTAGGGTTAAGATTATTTGCACCTACATATTTGGGTTTTTTGAACTGAGAGACACAAAGTGTCCTTCTCTTAATATATAGCTAAGAAAGACATCCTCTGCCCTTTGTCTTGTTGCCTGAGAGAAGGTTTTGACACCAGCTACAGGAGACATGGAAGCAAGGAGTTGCAGCGCCAAAAGCATTAGTGGGAACGGGCTGCGATTATGTAGTTCTGTCAAACTGTACTAGTGATCTGTCCTGCTGCTGTTGTCTGCTAGACACTAATGGAGGTTGCACCTTTGTGGCTAAATAGACTGCACAACGATCAATCACGTTAAGGTCAGTGAAGCCTCCAACACGCTCAAAATGCGGAGCTCACAGGTGGATCATATTTAAAATGGAATCACCTGCAATCCACCAGTTACTTGTACCTGGTGTCGTTAACTATTTATGCTCGCCCAGCCTAACCAAGTTTATGTGGGCGAGCATAAATGAAGATATATACAAGTACCTTGTTGCCAAAAAGAAAAAAGGAAGAGGGGGAAGAGGGAGAGAGAGAATAGGGCCCTTGGTGATTGTTCTGTTCGCCTGGATTTAGAAGCCTTCTGTTTATTGTATACAATGTATTTGACAGGAAACTAAAGTTATTTAGTAGAGAGGGAAAGGGTCCAGCAATACACACGTGGATACTTCTCTATAGCACTTAGCTATAAATCTAGAGTCCAGCTCAAAACTCCTTTCTTACTACCAGAGACTGAAATAATTCTGCCCTGGACAATGGAGTTAACTTACTGTGCAGGATGTGCTACTAGCCTGGGAGAACATACCAGTAGGCATTGAGACCACAGATGCAGACAAATTTTTGATGCCTATTTTAAGATGTACCCCTCTAAACCTTTCAGACTCGGGAGCTACCTTTAATCCTTGCCTGAAACAGGACACACACTATTGATTTTCATTTTTTAATATGTACACCTGCCTGCCTTTCTTTTTTCTCCCCATGCTCTCTTTTATCGCTTTCTGTCTTTCTCCCTGCCTTTCTCCCTCTCTTTAACAACAATCTAAGAAACAGAAAAATCCACCTTAAGAGTGCAGGGCCGGCCCATGCATGAGGTGGACTGGTGCAGCTGTCTCAGGTGGTGGAATCCTGAGGGGTGGCGCCTATGCCTGCCGCTGAAGAAGTGGCAGCAGTGTCTTCCAGCAAGATCTTGTGGAACTCTCACAATTGCTCACAAGATCTCGCCAGAAGCTGCTGCCACACAAACCCCAGTACATGATGCTTCAGTGGCAGGGATGGCACCTTCTTGTTTTGCATCAGGCGGCAAAACAGAATGGGCCGCCCCTGTTACATTGGGTGTGAGCCACTTATGGGTTTCAATCTACAACTCCACTGAGTTTTCATTTCAAACCAGTAATGAAATGTCTGGATCTTTTTAGGAGGAAAATGAGGCTACCAGAAATTCACTGTTATCAAGACCTGTGAGACAATCCAATTATATTACTGTATCAGCTCTTGGGGGCAATCTATATCTTACTGACTTTATTTATTTAGCTTTGCAAAATCATTCTTTATTATTTTGGCATTGAGTGTAATTTTATGCTAAAAAAGCTAAGGGCCACTTCACACATTTTTTTTAAAAGCCCTATTGGATGCACACCCAAACCTGTAAAATGTGAATGCTGTAAGCAGGTCTTTGCAAATATGTACACCAAACAGGGTACATGGGCTGAAATCCGTGGCTGTCTATCAAGAATGGGTTTGTTGAACAATGTGTGATATGTAATAACCTGCATCTCTTTTATGGGATAGCTCAGTTGGTAGAGCATGAGACTTTTAATCTCAGGGTCGTGCGTTTGAGCCCCACATTGGGCAAAAATATTCCTGCATTGCAGGGGGTGGACTAGATGGCTCTCGTAGTCCCTTCCAACTCTATGATTCTATTATTCTTCCCAGGTGAGCATCTAGGCTTTTAATACCCTTTTTCCAATTCTGCTACTTTTCATTTGCCACTATTCACAGCATCCTTTCATGATCTCCAAGACCAGATTATATGTCATCTGTGTGCCATAAGTAGAGGTATCCATGATCCCCCCCCCCCCCCCGGTGGTTATGGGAATTTCTTCCCACATATGTTCCTCAAAGTCTGAGCATCTTCTGAAAAGTGTTGTTAAAGTACTTTATTTGAAGCAGCTTCCAGTGAAGTAGCATTGATGTTTGCCTCAGCACATTCAAGAACCAATGCACTTCTCCTTTATATATGTGTTGGCTCCTGGAACCCAAAATTAAGGAGATAGGGTCAGGGTTTTTTTAATGATTATGATGATCAGTGCTTTTGTTCTAAAAAAATGTTTAGGGGTACTCTCATTTTCCTACTCATATTGAAATACTGCCCCTCAATGAGGCCAAACTTAGATTCACAAAATGTTTAGGGGTATGTGTACCCCTGCATCCCCCCCCCCGAAAAAGCACTGACAATGAAGATTACAGCATCTACCCCATGTTACATTACCTATTTGATATGTTTCTTTGTTTTAAAAATACAGGATTATGGAATGGGGGTGTGGGAACTGAAACAAATGCTAACACATTTGGCTGTGTGACGTTCTGACTTGAGCCAGCAGTATGGAGTAGGTTAGCAATTAAAAACAAAACCCTAAAGCAGGCTTCCTCAACCTCGACCCTCCAGATGTTTTGAGATTACAATTCCCATCATCCCTGACCACTGGTCCTGATAGCAAGGGATCATGGGAGTTGTAGGCCAAAAAATATCTGGAGGGCCAAGGTTGAGGAAGCCTGCCCTACAGTTTGTGAATCCAACAGTGATTGTTGATCAATTGAATTACAAACAAAAACTATGATGGATAAGCAGTTTATCAGGGGGTGGGGATATGTCCTTGCTATTTATGTTTTGCAATTTTATATGTGAAAACAATTCAGAACTTGAAAGGGAAAAAAAAGCTGATTCGCACAAGCAAATGAGGCAAACCACTCAAAAGCCCAGCCCACCATGCACAAAATGGATTCTGACAATGGATGCTATAGTCAGCTCCCAAGGATATTATCAGCTAGCATCAGCACACTGGTTTAGCAAAAAGTTTTTGATGTACTGTAGACAAATCTGGAGGGTTTGGATTATTTACAGAGTGGGGACAATGAAGTTAGCCCATCTCTAAAGCAAGCACTGGTGTGAAATACAGGCTGTTGTTGGTTGTTACTGGCCATTGAGGTTCAGCGGATCTGGCAATTTTCACCTACAAATCTTAATATATAAATTATATTCATACATCCTTTAAAAGTTTATGCAGGGTAAGGAAAAGGTAAAAGTTGCCAGTTCAGAGCACACAACCCTCTGAAATATTTGTTTCCCTTTAGCATAGCTCTTTTGGCTTCCTGCCAAAGGATGACCCCCTGACTCTGTTAAGTTTCAGGGGCAACTCTATGTAAGACACTGTACAGCAGGCTTCCTCAACCTCGGCCCTCCAGATGTTTTGAGACTACAATTCCTATCACCCCTGACCACTGGTCCTGCTAGCTAGGGATCATGGGAGTTGTAGGGCAAAAACATATGGAGGGCTGAGGTTGAGGAAGCCTGCTGTATAGTGATTGTAACTAATGAGCAAATCACATATTGAATGTGCTCCATTTAGCTGCGCGGCGGCACCATGAAGGCAATTCAGACTGTGGGCAATGCTTCCTACCCTCACTCTGAATGGATTAATACTTCAGCACACACACCCCTCAAAACTCACAGACGGGGGCAGTTTTCATACTGAGGAGAGTTTCAGTGAAAAAATGGCCATTTTTGGCTCAGCCCAAGATTCGCTTACATGTGGCATAATATAAATATTTATGTGCTTGTATGTACATTTAGACAAGTGATAGGCATGTCTAAGTTTTCAAATGTGTTTTAATTGGAAAAAAAGTAATTCTTCTCTCTATCTCTCTCTGTTTGATTCTTAAGGTGGCAGCACCATCTGCTGGTATTATCTAGTAGTCTGAAGCTACCCCTACAATCTTTTTTCTTTACCTTCCCCTTAACTTCTTTCATGAAATATACCCTAAAACAGGCACATTTCTTGGCCACCATTAATGATAGGACTTTCATTAACAGCTTTCAAACACAGAAAACATAGCTTACTCCATTACCTCAGTTACGTCTTCCACGAAAGGAAGGAAATCTTAATAGCTCCGAAACCCAATACTGGTATGGAAAGACTGGAAGTCACAACAATTAAGCATGCAAACAAGTAGATAAATGAATTATCCCGTTTCAGTAAAAGCTTGCAATTATAGATGCCATTGGATTGGATACTGAAATTAAATACAGCTCCTCCTGAGTAGAGAGATGGTGGGGAATTTCACATTAATTGAGCTTTATTGCAAACTCTGCAATATTCTTCACTCATTTTTCCAACTGCGCAAGTCAGTCAGGTTTCTTGCGAGTATCAGCAATATTTAACACACTTAACAACAATGCTTTTGAACCCAGGCCATTATATCAGTGATACTCTGGGGTTTGGGGAGGTAATTGTTTTGGAGTTAGGGTCTGATCTGATGTGCTAAAATGTGTATTCCCTTGAACTGTGCTTTAGCGAGGTAAAGATGCTTAGATTCATTGTTAGATTTCTCATCCTGTCTCCCTACCAATATAGCTCTATATTACATGGTGGGGTAGGGGATAGAAGGCCATGCTTAATAGTACTAATAGATTATACAGTAAATACACAGGCAAATACAGTTTAAAGGAAAAACTATACTCTATACTCCAAAACGTCTCTCAGAGGTATGTGAAGTAATCTCAGAGCTTTTTTTCCCCCCAGCCAGAGCTCAGTTCTAGCACCTCTCAGGTGGGCACAATGAGCATTTTAAGAGAACAAGGAAAAAGTTCATGGTGAGCTCTGGCGCCTCTTTTTCTAAGAAAAAGCACTGGGGGATTCCTATCAATGAAATACCTCACTAATTTATGCAATCAGTGTTGCTTAGGAGTATATGCCCTGGGACAAAAAGTATCACGATTAGGTGCATGGCAGATGGAAAGTAAAATACTATCTATACCACAAATAACCATGTTATGTGGTGGCCCCAGCATTATCAGTTATAGGCTGGGTCGCACTTTACTATTACACTATGCTACTAAAGGTCAACGGAAGAAGAACACAGCATTGCAATGTTTAAAGTAGAACTATACAGACACATTGCTCCTCAGCAACACCAAAAACAAAACAAAAATTCCAAAAACGGTTAGAGCCAACAACACAATTGAAGATCAATAATTGCATAAACTTTTAAAAAACAGCAAAACAATATGCTTTGTTCAGCTGCAAACACAAGCCTCACTGAATTCCTAAAAATATAGAGAGAGAAAGAAGAAAGGGGCACATCAAAATTAATGTGATACTACAAGACAGACCAATTACAATACCTCTGGGGGCATGCAAATGGCTACTTGACGATGGGCACTGAATAACTGTAGCAGTACTGTAGGTGTTGATATCCATTACAGCTGTCAGGAGGATAGAAAACAATAATGTTATTCTCACAAACCACCCAATCGGGCCGAGGTCATATAAGGTTAACCAAAGCCGAACTGCAGCGGTCCAAGTTTGAGTTACATCAGCACTGTCAAAAGACCAGCAGATACAGAACTGTAAACCCCACTCCTGTTCATGACACAGAGGCCTCCGGAAATATGAACATTTCTTTTTCATGATTACAAGATGGTGGAAGGAGGAAGTCAGAAGAGATGGCTTGCATTTTACAGAAACACACTGCACCTCCAACACCTGAAGGCCAGGATTTGCCCACATTCAACTGTGTCCCAGAATGCAGGCTTTTCCTTTATATCCCATTAAATTCATTGACAACTCAACCACCCCACTACCTGCACAGCCTCACTCCTTCATCTCCTTATCATTGTCCCAGTTACATTTCTTGGTTTGACACTACAGTGTGATGAAACATTGGGATCCATCTTCTCTCTATATTTATATTGATTCCTGACATACACCATTACAGGCTTCGGTGCAACGCAGTTCCATTTTCTTCTAAATAAACCCACCAACTCCAGATTTGTCAGTGAATGTATTAATGCAACAAATAACCCCAGTTATAAATACTGAAGATTAAATCTGTAAAATAATAGTAAAAAGTGGCAATAGAGGAAGGCAGAACTGAAGCATATTTCAGCAATATAGAGTAGCAGAACATGTGTGGCCTATCATTTTTGGTAAATGACGGCAAGAGAGAAAAGGCAAAGTAACACAATAAAATGGAGCTATGGGTATGTGATAGCTAAATCTGATTACATTTGCAAAAGAGAGAGAGAGAGAGAGCTCTTCCATAAAGAATATATTCTAAAACATCCACCAAAGTACATAGTACTTTGGCTAGAATTGATTGTTATGGGGGAGCCCAGACTGGCAATTTCATGAGTGGAAAATAAACTGTAAGCTAAGAAATCTAGCAGTGATAACTAATGGCAGTGATACTTACAACGGCGATTTGATCTCTAACAGAAAAAGTACTCTAAAGGATGGATGTATGCAGCCCAGGTCATTTTTCCATATAAAAACAAAATAGGATCAAGGCACTTCTGCGAAATAACAAACGGTTGCTATACGTTTCCACTGATTCAATCGCTAACAAAAATATTACACCGATAACGCAAGAATGGCTCCAGAGGGTAGCAGCAGACTACTTATGATTGTGACATGAAGGAAGGAGAGTGTCATTTCACATATATCTGTGAAATGTGATGATGTGCTTTAAAACTTATGGAAATGATTCCTCCCTCCCTCCCTCTTTTTTTAAAACAAACAAACAAACGAACACCTAAGTCAGAACAATCACCTAAAACTTCATTCTTCAAATGAGTTGAAGTACAAAGTCTGGTTATTACGGGTATGCATGGAACATAATGGGCACTCCCTCTACAGAAACTACGAGGCAAATACTGGATTGTGCTGCATTGGGGGTTTATTGGATGAATTGTTAGTATACTTTGATTTATCCTGAAGGATATACAGGTTCGTCTTGAGCCTTCTTTTAAAAGAATTTTAATTTCATGTGATCATATGTTGGGTCATCTAGCTCCAACTAATTTATTTGTTCTTTGAAACGGAGGTACAGGAGAACAATGACAGCAAAAACAGCTGGCTTGTTTACCGAAGATACGAAAAGGAACAACACCCCCCCCCCCGCCACCTCCCCTACTGTGCAGTATATGCTAAGAGACTTCTGAATTCCTCCTGGATAAAATGTTAAGGCAATGGACAGTCTCTGGAGGGACATGTGAGACGTAAGCCTGGGGGCTGACTAAAAGCCTGAAGGGGTTCTCAGGCAATTCCTCAAGCTATCTTTGCAAAACTTGTGATGCTTTCTATTGACCCGTCTCAAAAGAAGGAATCTCAGGGGGGGGGGGGATTGCAGAGGCAAAAAACACACCCCAAAAGGCAATTACTAATAAAATCAGTCAACATTCAAAGCTTATGAAGAAAGAGAAATCCATAAGATCTGCATGAAATATGTTTTTGCCTCGATTCCGTGCAATGGGTTTGGGATGCCTGTTGAAAGGTTTTGCTAATGCTATCACTCGCTAGCAGATTGACTTGATTACCTTAAAACCACAGCGTATACGGCAGGAGTCGGGAAATGGACTCTTCCCAACCTGACCCTGCAGACCAATCAGAGAGGTGGGCAGGGCCATCATATCCACCTGTCAATCATGTGACGTCATTCTGATGTCTAGTGACAATTTCAGAGGGGCTTGCTGTCAGCAATGATCAGCTGATCAGGGCTGACAGCAAGCCCATTTGAAGGCATGCTGATTGGCACTGACAGCAGCAAGCCCCTTTGAAGTCCATTTGCAGACACTTTTTTGGCTTCAAAACAATGCCTACAAACATGTTTCCTCTGCCAACAAGCAAAGCTATCTGCAAAGTCGGCATGCAGAGGAAAAATGCCCATTTGCAGGTAGAGTATAAATCCAAATTGCACCTTCAAACAGGTAGCCTCAAAGGACAGCTTGCCAAGGGACAACCAGGCACACATTTTAAGCTCCTGGTTGTTCTTTGGCAGTCACATATTTACCTGTCCCACACCTGATGTCACATATTGTCTGTTTGTTAGCTTAACTACGGCATGAATTTTGAAAATATTAGAACAGCATACTTGGATAGCAACAAAGGACCATGTAGTCAACAGCAGGCAGCAGGGGCAGACTTTGGGCTCTCAAATTTCAGCGACACCCTGTGTGATGCTAAGATTTGGTGCCCCACTGCTTTTCATGTTCCATTCGACAACATTTTTGTGAGGCTTTCCTTTCAACAGCCTGCAGTGTGGCTGAACCAGTAGCATTACCCTAGAACCACCTCTGTGGGCAGACTTCTACTTCGCACCTGGTGCTAAAGACATTCACTTAGAATGAGAGAATTCAAAGTCCAGGGTTTTGTTTTGAGCACCAGAGCTGAACAGAGCTGAATACCCATGCAAACTCCAACTCATGGTTACCCCAGGCTTCCTCCATTTCAGCATCATAATTTATAGCAGAGAGTGGGTCTTTTGGTTGCTGTTTTTGCTAAACAACTGGGAGTCAAAATGCTTGATAATCAACTGCAAATCGCTCAAGAGATCCGTCAATAGAGCCAGAGTACCTTCTGCCTGTACGTGGGGACACGGGTGGCGCTGTGGGTAAAAGCCTCAGCGCCTAGGGCTTGCCGATCAAAAGGTTGGCGGTTCGAATCCCCGCGGCGGGGTGCGCTCCCGTTGCTCGGTCCCAGCGCCTGCCCACCTAGCAGTTCAAAAGCACCCCCAAGTGCCAGTAGATAAATAGGGACCGCTTACAAGCGGGAAGGTAAACGGCGTTTCCGTGTGCTGCGCTGGCTTGCCAGATGCAGCTTTGTCACGCTGGCCACGTGACCCGGAAGTGTCTGCGGACAGCGCTGGCCCCCGGCCTCTTAAGTGAGATGGGCGCACAACCCTAGAGTCTGTCAAGACTGGCCTGTACGGGCAGGGGTACCTTTACCTTTACCTTCTGCCTATTTCATTTCCTTGCCCAGTATTCCGTTCCCAACAGTGATCAACTTCCAGTAAGCCCACAAGCTGCACATTAAGCAACAGTCCTCGTTCACTCAATGCTCACGAGTGTCTCTTCTTCAGAGGTGTACTGCCTCTACCTTTGGACGCCACCCTACACTCAACTCTCCCCTGTGGTTCCCAGAATGCTACACCCTGGGAATGGCTTTGACTGGCTGGCTAAAGCAGGTGAGTGTAGCCGATGGGTCTCAAGCCCTCAGTGAGATAGGGACTTTCCCTGCATGCGAAGACACACTCCCATTGAAATGGAGGGGCTTTGTAATGAACTCTGTAAAAGCATCCATACATCTGGAACGAAAACGAAACAAACTTGATTTGACAATGCAGCAACTAAGTTGTGAGAGTATCTAAACTCAGTGATAAGCAGTACATTTGCTAAAAGAGGGGAATGTTGCAGATTTACTCTGATACAACTGAGGGCAGAGAACCATAAAACACGGCGGCCAGAGAGCATGGGGCAAGGTGGGCCACTGCAATTGAAAGGGGAACTTGCTCTGGGGCTGGCATTTTTTAATAGCAGCTCCAAGTTTCTTACAACCTGTAGTTATATCACTGCCTAGAAGCAACAGTTTTATTTAAAACAACAACAACAGCCCTTTTCTTGAATTTCTGACGGAAGACAAAGTTGCTGTTCAGTTCTGACTGGTACTAAAATCCCTGAGCAGCTGTGCTACCACACAGGCAGTGATGGGAAAATGCTTTGCTGTGCTGCAGTGACAATGCGAAGCAATTTGAGTTTAGAAAAATAAGGATAATGCTGTGCACACCGTGGAGACAGTGACATCTAATGCAACCAATGTCTTTTACGCAAGAGCAAGCAAGTAAAATTGCACAACAAAGCCCAGAGATGCTGTATGATTTCTAAGATTTTATGTGGCAGTTCCATCTCCCTTATTCCACCCCCCCCATGCACCCCTCTTTTGTGGCTTATATTAAAACTAGAGATTAAAAGTTGTTGGAAATTAAATAGGATTTGCCGTTTGTTTTCTTCAAACTGAGTTTCCCAGCAATAACCCTGAGAGTAAAACTTTCTTCCAGAATGGAAATATATGGAAATCATCTTTTGCCATTTCCTCTAGAGGAGTAAAGGGTTCAGACAAGGCAAACAATACACAGAGAAACAGTTCTATATAAAGAAGCAGCTTTTAACTATAAAGCAGGGGTGAGAAGCCTGTGGCCTGCCAGATGTTGCTGGACTCCAACTCCCATCATCCCTGGCTAATGGCTATAGTGGCTGGGGCTGATGGGAATTGGAGTCCAACAGCTTCTTGAGGGCCTCAGGCTCCTCCTTGCTGCTAACCCACAAAGTTGATTCAGATATCCAATTCCTGTGACATCTTGAGCTCTGAATCTACCACAAACATTTCTATACCACTGCTGTCTATGCAGACACTCATGCACTGGACCCTATCAAGAAACCTAGTGCTATGGGAATCTCAGCCTGGGAAGCTCCTCTGTAAAATGCAGAATGCAAGCCGTTTTAGAACGTGACTGCATCCCCTTTTCAAACAGTTGTCAGAATTTGAATGAGCACTTTAGCTCTTCTTTTGTGCATTACTCTTTCCGTATTCTCCTAAGAGTTAATAACCCTGGAGTTATTGGTATGACACTAATTTGAAGCAGTGCCCAATCGCATTGCTACAAATTAGCTTCAGACACCAAACAGCATTCAATTTAGGATTGGAAGGAAGCGGGTGGGGTGGTGGGATGGGATAATCTGTCCTGAAATTGGTGCAGGGAACTTCCCAGAACACTTGATGTACTTTCTCAATCCTGCAGCTGTTTCTAAACGCTTCCTCCCAAAGGCACATTTAGGACTAAATTAAATGTAACTTTGACTTAATTAACATTTTAAATGATAATGAACACAATGTAGATTCATAGGAAGCATTTATATTGTGTTGTAAAAATGGATAAAAATTTAATAGCTCTTTGTTAATAAGTTATGTCTCTCCAGACCTGTAAAGCCTAAGGCAGTCCAACGCTCTACTCTAAGGTCTAATCTGGGCTCCCTAATGCAGGTGGAAGAAGGAGGCAGAAGTCTGGCTTGACATTTGCTCTAAGCCTGCTCTGGATCAAGGCTTTGCTTGTTCATAAGTACTTTATTTCATATAAGTAAAGGTCAGGATTTGGGCTCAAGGCAGGGCTACGACAGAAACGTTCAAGAGGAAACTGAGCTAGTCCTGGCATCTGTCGCTTGAGATAGCTCAGGAGAAGGAGAGACGGAGAGCTAACTGGCTAGCATCTGTCCTACACCGAGGAGGTAACAGGGAGAATCTGTTGCCTGGTGGTAAGAAACTGTCAGGGTGAGTTTCATGACAACCAGCCACACTCAGGAAATAAAAATGCAAACATAATTTCCATGTCACCTTTCATAAGGCCCTCTCTGAAACCCGCTCCACAGGCTGGAGACAGCTTTTCTTCCCCTAGCCTGTCCCCATCAAGGCAATCCATTCACTAGTCACTTTCCTGTGACCCTGGTAAGAAACACTACCCAAAGTAGAGGCCCGAAGCGATTTCTCAAAAAGACTTCTCTCTGCCTCTTCCGTGCTCCCCACCTTTTCCATCTAACTCTTCGGAAATATTTGCTGCTAAACTTGGGAGCATCTGGTGCCTGCACAGAAGCTGGTACATGTAATATTCAAAGGGTTGAGGACATCACCAAACAAATTCCTTTGCACCAACCCCAACAATGAGCATCTGAGCTAACCCACTGCACTGCACAACAAAACCCATCTATTTCATACATTCTAGCTATTTATAATAAACTAGTCAGGCTGTCTTGCGTTTGTTCTTCTATTGCAGCAACCGGCTTTGAATGGGAGAGTCTACCCCCTTTCCCTGCTACACACTCTTTGTATTTCTCCAGCTGTCAATCCTTCAAATCTATATCATCCTCAAGCAAGCACAACAATCCACTGAAATATCCATGTTAAAGACCTAAATATAAAACTACACATACTAATAGACTTTGAAATCAATATTTTACGGGGGGAATGCGAATGAAAAAATGATTGTGGCAAGAAAAAAACACCAGTTTGTATATGGTCGGTCTTAAGCAGAGCAATTGAAGACAGGGATGAGAAGTCTGTGGACCTACAGATGTTGACTGGCAAGTCACAGCATCTTTGGCTAATAGCCAAACTAATGGGGCTAGTTGGAATTGCAGTCCAACAGAATTTGGAGGACTACAGGTTCCCCACCCTTCACCTAGCAATTAAAATGTCCAGCAAAGGTTCCAATTCTCTACCTCAGTGGTCCCTAGTTAGTGGTCCGTGGACCCCGGGGGTCTGTGTAGCACACCCGTGGATCTATGGCACATATCCCTTAGCTGTCAGGGACATCTTGTTTTTGGGCACTGTGCTCTCATGTGGGTCATGTGACTTGCATGGAACCGTGGTCTGGAAGATGTGTGTTCCGGTTTTGTGCTGGGACATACTGGAGGGTACGGTGGCACCAGTGCTATTTTTCTGGGGGGGAAAGAGGTGTCGTAACTCACCAGGAACGCCTCCCTTGTTCTCATGGCAATGACGCCCACCTGAGAGGTGCCAGAACTGAGTTCCAGCAAGTTCTGGCTGGAAAAGAAAAATCCCTGGGTGGCACCATTCACATAACAAACATTACCACGGAGGTATCACATTTGCAGAAGTAAGGGGTCCATGGCTTGGCTTTTAAAAAACAGGGAGTCCACAATACTTAGCTATTTGTATGCCACTGTTCTACCTCCTCATTTGTTAAGACAGACAAGGAATGTAAAGATATAAGTAACATAAATAACTTTTCTTTCCCCAAACACACAAACTCTATTGCTAGGAAAAAACTTGCTAAAAGCAATGAGTATTGCTGCTAGTCAGACTGCACATTGTTCTGGGCAGGGACTTCATATGTTGTTTATTTATTTAATTTCTATACCGCTTTATATTTTTAAGAAAAACCTCAAAGCGGTTTACAGCATATTAAATCAATAAAACAATCTGAAGAAAGTCAGATATAGAGTATAGTCAAAGCAACATAATTAACAGAAAACTAAAATATTATCTTAAAGATTTCAAAATAAAACATTACAAAGGAGGTCAACTACAGAATACACATTTAACATAAAGTTAACAAAAATATTTATATTACTACTACTACTACTACTACTAATAATAATAATATTTTTAATATTGCAGGAGCGCTGCTAAGTGATCGCATAGTTGGCATACTATAAAGTATTGACAGTAATTCATTCTGAAGCAATGACTTCTTGTTCATTATTCTATCTACAGCATGGCATTTATAGTGAAGCCAGTGATTCCTAAATAGTGGATAAAGCATCCGCCACTGGGTTGCTGGAGCCTTGTGGGTGGTCCATCACACTGCCAGCAGTTTGTACTGGGATTATAACAACACAAGAATTTGAAGAGGGATGACAGTCAGGTCATGGGGTTAACTAATAAAGCAACATGTGGGTCTCAGACAAAAGCAAAATCCCACTGGTGTTCCTACCCAAGTCAAGCTTTTGCATTATTGGAAGGGTGTATTATTCACATACCTTCCCGTTTGCCTGTTTTTTTTTTTTCCCTTTACACAAAGTATACTGAAAGCAGCGGCGGATTTAGAGCGGTGCGGGCAGTTCTGCTGCACAGGGCACTGAGCCGAGAGCCCACATAATTGAGAATATCCATTTGGAGGCACCAAATTGTGGCCTCAAACAGGACATCATATTACGAAAGATTACCGAAGTATACCCCTGATGAAAGTATCCCTTTAAATACATGGAGTTCGCAACATGTAAGAACTGTACATTAGATAATTGCGACGGGAAGGCTTGAAAACTACCATAGTTGAAACTTGTTATTTGGGCATTCAGGATTATCATCAAACATCACAAAGAGGAGAAAAGAATGAAAGGCAGGTCGTCTACAACAATCCTTATTCCATTTTAATGTACATTTTAATGTATTTTTAATCTTTGTTGGAAGCCGCCCAGAGTGGCTGGGGAAACCCAGCCAGATGGGTGGGGTACAAATAATAAATTATTATTATTATCATTGCGAGAGGCTTTCGTTCCTGGAAGTTCTTCTCCAGAGAGAGTCCACTCACATAAATATAGCCCCTCACTTTCCGCTTTTTGTTTCTTCATTGCCCATGCCGATGAAATACTTTAGAAGAGGTTTGTATGGCAAAGACAAACAAAATCCTGAAGACCACATGCCCAATGTGTTTTTTACTTGGGAGTAAGACCCATGGAGCTCATTGGATTTTACTTTCAAGTACACACAGGTAGGGCTGTGCTACAAGGCAGATGAAACCCCTTGACTTGATTAGTGATCGCTAATGGAATAGAATAGAATGCCACAGTAGAGGAAGGAAACCTTTTGTGTTTTTTGGAAGAAAGCAACCTAAGCATCTATATTCATTAAGAGTTTCCTATACAGCAGGAGTGGGGATGTTCCAGCCCGTGGACCAAACAGGGCAAGCAAGGTATGGCTCCTAATTTGGTCCATGCTGTATAATATACTGAAAATGTCCTAACGATGCTGGTATAATACCCTGCTCTGCAAGCAACGAAACAGCTGACATTCCTCTCCCCAAGCTTCTATTTTCTAGTTTAGCAAATCTGTGGATGAGGCCATTAGACCATCCTTTGTACACCACACTGGCTTTCTTTACAAAGGTCAGATATTTGTGACACATATAGTGTGTGATTTCTCATCTCTGTGGGCTTGAATTAATACATTTTTTTTATTGTGTCACTCTGCCCTTGATTTAATTGTCTTTTTATATTAGTCTCGTTAAGAGAATGTCAGGCCAAAGTAATGCTTAATGCTCTCCAACAGAGACCAGTTTGCTTGTTTCATAAAAATTTGGGTTAGGAAAACACAGCTGCCTGATTGCAATCTCTTGTGTAGCCCTAATAAGATTTTCCTGCAGGGCTTGAAATCATCTCATTTTTCTTTGCAGGGTTTTCTTACGTTCCAGTTTCTCAAAGAAACCTTGGTTCCTTGCTTCTTCCATTGGTGCCATACCCCACCCCAAGATACTAATAACTACAGGTTCACAGGATGCTGAAAAGGATATACTCTAACAGTGACATTTTTTAAAAAAAAGTAAATAAGGACAAATTTAAATTATATTATTTCTTTGCAACTTATTTCTGTTCCGTTGCAGCTACTGAAAGTCATGTGCAGCAGAGGAAATAGTTTAAGAAATAGTTTCCCTATCCAACTCATCCTGTGCTTCAAAGGTTAAACATTCACAAAAATAATACTTTTAACATTGGTACAGTGCAATCTCATGTATGCTATCTCAGTAATTCTTTCAACCCACTTGTAAAGTCAGCCAATAAGTTCATGAGCTACGATTGCTCCCCAAAACCCTCTACTTGCCTCTCAATTCAGACGTAGCCTTCTTTTCTCTCTATCCAATTTATCCCATTTCCACAACAGCTATTTGGACAACCCAGTCACCAATACTAATATCAGAACATTCCCAATGCCTTACCTACACAGAGATTCAAAGCAGGAGAGCATTATGATGGCAAAAACTAATGTCCATGTGACATAAAAGAAGCCCTTCTAGATCAGACCAAAGGCCCATCTAGCACAGTAGTCTGTTCTCACAGTGGCTCTTCAGATGCCTAAGAAAAACTCGTAAGCAGGACAGGAACAGAATAGCACTCTCCATCTCATATTCCCCGGCAGTCATTATTAAGAGGCATCCTGTCTTTAAACTGGTGTAGTAGATAGTTTTATGCTCCATGCAAGCAGGACATCCACTGAGGTCATAGTGTTCACTGTGACATCATATTGGTGGCTGGCAGGCAGAGAGAGTTCCCATGGTATCATCAGCAACCTCCCAGAAATGGTAGTGATGGGCATAAACCATCACAGAGGTCATATCCACTAGTTTTTACAAGGAGCATGTAACACAGTTCCCCATAATCAGAGAGAGAGAGAAGAGTTTGGCACAGTCTGTGGTTGCAACTTGCTGAAGCATCTAACTTTTACCACTACTGGAGAAAGGATACTGAGCCTTGCAGATAAGTGATTTGTCTGATTGTAACTACAGAGACTGCCGGGGGTGGGGGTGGGAGAAGCAGCAGTGTGGGGATGCTGGTTATGGTGGTGGTGAAGCAGAGATAAGCAGAATGAAGGAACTGCTTCCCCATTTGTTTGTTTAGCAAGCCCATTTTAATCCGTGCTGCATAACCATAGTGCCCTTGATCTGAAGAACACTACAATTAGTCCTGCCCACCTAAAAGAGCTTTGGAATTTTTCTTCTTCTCGCGGTAGCTTTCCATTCTACATGGAAAATCTCTTTCGAAACTGGTGGGTTTTGCAAAGGGTGCACGGGTAAAAAAATTCCATTGGGTAAGCACCCAGTACACCTCTTTGACTCTTTCTATTTTTTCCCTGGGGGGAAAGTCACTATTTTGAATAGTGTTGTGAGTCACTGAGTGAACCTTTCAGCTACTGCAAAGAAAGATATTGCAAGGCCCCTGCCTTTAGCTACAGGAGGGTAGGCAATTCACAACACTGCAAGTTTAAATGGATGTGTAAAATAGATGTTTTCACAGGGCACAGTCTAGCAAGAAGTTCTCCTTTGCCAGATAAATTAAAATGGATGGGGGCTGCGGAGGAGTAAAGGTTTTGCAGTTTCCATTCATTACATGGAAGAATTTCCCACAGGATTGTGACCAAAATACTGTGGTAGCCACTTTTTCTTTAAGGATTTCTTTCACCAGTCCCCCCTCCCCTGTTTATTATTATTATTGCACGATTGTTTCTCTTTAAAATGAAAAGCCGGGAGAGAGATTGGTGGGAGAGAGAAAAAGGGAGAAATGAAAAGCACATTAAGCCATCTTAGGAGCACACACTGACTCAATGGGGAGAGGGGGAGGCTGTGACCAAAGCCAGCCCTGTAATAGTATAATGACCTTTAATGAGTGTCTTGGGAAACAATACAGTGCTAGCATGAAAGACAAAGGGCAAAACCGATCAAGGTTTTGCTGACACTAATTCAAAATGATTTCCCGAACAACTGAAGAATGTAAGGGAGGTAATCTGATCCGCCAATCTGACCTCACTTTGATTCCAGGGCCTTACTGCTGCCATTTCTAATTGTCAAGCACTCTACATTTCACATCTGCTCATATTTAATGAAAAGCCAACTCTCACCACTGTTCTTTGAGCTAACCAGCTCTTGTCAAAATGGGCATTGTCTGACCTCTCCTCACTGGAAGGAAAATGCTGATTTCTATTGAAGCCTTGCCAATAGGATTTCAAGGGTGTGTGGGTGTGGGTGTATGGAGATGCAGATATTACAATCGGGGACAACATCAGCTAATAAACTAGCATTGGTTTACAAAGGGCATGGACTGGTATTGATGCTTGTTTCTTATTATGAACCAGCAAAGGTGGGCGATCTCACACACAGAGAGAAGAATGAAACCTTGTTTTTGTGTGACAGTGTGAATGACGGGTTGAAAGTAAGAGAGGGAAGCAGAGGAACTAGAGACCTTCTAAGCCATCAACATCACTTTTATGATTGAATGCAATATGTGGCTAATGCATTTTTCAAAAGCTGTACTTTGGGAGGTGTCGATGATATCACATGCAGCGTGTTTGGGTTTGTTTTTTGGGGGGCTGATTAGGTTATGCGGCCCAAACCTTAATGCTCCTTCCCTTCTAAAGGCAGCAGTAAAAAATAGAAAGTTGCACCACACTTCCAAGTTATAGTTTCTTTTTTGCTTGCAGATGCTACTATGAAAAAATATATATGGGTAAATCTAGTTGTTGTGGATACTCCAATGATGTGCTAGCCACAATTCAGTAATGACTGGTAAGTACAACGGATACAAGAAGTGCTAGGTGGGTATTAGGGGGAGACTGGGTTCAAGGTAGATTAAGTTGGTTAAATCAATGGGACTTAAAGTCATGAGTAATCTGCTTTATGGATTTCAATGGCACCTAAAGTCAATTTACTCTGGATCTAGCCCATTGACATCAAGCCATCATTAAAGCCCTTGCCTTGGAACCTGCAAGTTCCTCCAGGGCAGGGTTCCTTCAGACATATATATCTTTTGGGTGTACACCAGAAAGATTGAGCTTTGACCTGTGCCATTTTGGATGAGTCATTTTTATTTCAAAATACTGATCCCTAGATGGGCTAGAAGTAGGTATTAGGCAAAGCTGGTAGGCCAAGGTGGAGGCAGAGCCAAGCAGAAGGCTGTCAGGTCAATCATGGGCATCTCCAGTTAATGGATTTCAGGTAGACAGCATGGGAAAGTAGTAGCCAAGACTTTGGAGACCTATTGCCAATCTGAGTAGACAATACTGGTTTACATGGATCAGTGGTCTGATTCAGAGTAAGGCAGCACCTAGCAACTCATGGGAGAAGCATGGGAGAAGTTAGTACACTATGTATGGAATACTGTAACTCCAGGAGTTTGCTATTTCTACTCTAAAGTTTACTGACTTTTCAGTTCTCAGTGCTGGTTACCTGTCCCCAATATGTTTCACTGGCTACTCAAGTGTTACCCTCAAAGGCTTGCATGGACCACCAGATCAAAACATGTAATTAGATAAGTTATACAGAGCAAACAGTTTGTGAAACACCCACCAACCATGAACTGATACCGGCAGTGCTAAATGATAATCAAATTATGTTAGTTCAGACAAAAGATGGGTCATTTGCAGATCTCCAAAGGTACACCTTTGATGCTAAACAGGTTGCATGCTACACATACTGCAAACTGTTCCAAATCTGCCCAAAATAGCTACAGCATTTGTTCCCTAAGCCATTGTCCCTATGCCTAGTTCAGAGCATAGCATGTCTACCACAGCCATTAAGAAAGCATTTAACCACCATTATACTGTGTGTATGAATCAGAAACAAAATGTCACGAAACTACACTGTTGCCAAGATGCATTTCCCTGAAAAGCTCACAAGAGGAAGGGAGAGCAACAATTACACAAAATATTGTTTCTTTTAATGAAGTACATTGAAGAATATATAAATATAGATCTGTATAAATTAAAGTAGTTATAAGGGGGGGGGGGGAGGAAACGTGCTGACTCACGGTATTTAAAAAAAAAAGGGACAAGAAAAGGAAGAGGGGAGGGGAGAAAGCCAAAACAATAAAACCACAATGTACGACACAGGACGGGGATGATACCACAGACACCACAGACATGGAACAGCATGTGCTGGTGTTAAAACTTACAGGCACGTAAACTGGTGGAGCAATCATTAACAGAGACAGAAGAAAGTGGGAAGGCTCTCTCAAGGGTGTCCATGTTACTATGCACACTGCCTGACATGCAAGAGCAGTCACGCTCAGAGCGTCCGCAATCAAAACAACATGCCAGTTTGATTCTCTTGTAGATGGACATCTTGGCTATAACCATGGGTTGGATGGGAGGAGAGGAAGAGTAGCAAGTTAATGGAAAGGTTAAATATAACAATGCAGCTGGAAGGTCATTTAAGGGATTTAAGATACAGGCCTTAGTTTATGGCAGTCTTGACCCAGGGATATAATCATTCTGATTATTAATAGCACTGTGGTTGTACGTCAAATGTAAAGGAAAGATAAGTGATTCTTTCTGTTCTGTCTAGGGGGTGACACAAGACAAAGACCCTTTTTTTTTTGCATGGGGGTAATAGGAACCACCAAAGAGAGGCAGAAACGTGTAAAGGCTTTCCCTCGCACCCTTGTTGCCACTGTAATTTTTAAAGTGAAAAGGTGAATAGTGCAAAGCCATTGCTTCTTAAGCTAAATTTGGGTTTGTTGGCTTCATTGAGCACGCACCTCAGAGGATATAAAACCAATTTGACAAAATACCAAATTACGTCCATTGCAAAAGATGCTGCTACTAGCTGGGATTCCTGCATTGCAGGGGGTTGGACTAGATGACACCCAGGGTGCCCTCCAATTCTACAATTCTGTGGTTCTAAGATCAACATTAAGGGCAGTTCACATGTAAGGCATCACCAGAGTGCACTAAATATGGGTCCACTGGAACATGTTGAACCAATCATCATCATCATCATCATCATCATCATCATCATATTTTCTCTTCTGTATCTATTGCAAGATTTCAGTATTGTAGCCACCACAAGAAATAAATTTGAAAAGCCATCAAATGTCATAAAGTCAATGATTTCCCCCTTTTTCAGTGAGGCTGATGAAGCTCAATGCAAATTGACAGTTCTTCAACTTGGAACGGTTTCAGGTTTCAGTGCTTCAAGTGCGCTGTCTTTGAGAAAGCCCAATTTGTTCAATTCTACTAACGTGACTTCATTCACAAATAACACATGAAGGTGAAACCAAAGGACATCTTATAATTGTTTCTCATGTTGCACTGGGCCATATTTTATTGGCAATGGCTTAGCATGAACTAATTTAATTTTAGTGACATTGAAGCATGTCGCTGGTAGTCAAAAAGCACAACCCGTAAGAGCAAATGGGCACCCAAACTTTTTTTTTTTTTAAAAAAGGCTTGTAACCTTACAAATAAGCAGTCACAATTCCCATGTTAATTTAAAACATTTGCCATTTACTTGGGGTTTGCTGTTGTTTTTAAACTGAGAAAGGAGGATAGTAATCTCCCAAAATGGGTCAAGTCCTATTCTAAGGCCTCTATGACTTGCCATACACAGTATATCTGACAAGCAAGGGGTAACGTCATGGTTGTGGGAAAACAGGGATCGAGGGAGATGGATGAGTGATCTCTTCAGCAGTGATTCTGTTCCTCTAAAACTTTGCTTGCATTTCCTGTGGCATGTGTTCTTAGCATTCTCTTTGAGTTATCTTGCAGCTGTTTGAATATGTCAACATGCAACATCAGGCTCGGTCAGCACACCATACATCATTCCCCAGAACTTGATTTTTAGGAGAAAGCTGGAATTCCACTACAGCTTTTGATAGGTAACAGTTTAGACTACTAAAAATTATTCGGGACAACTTATCAGTTTTCCCCATCTTTTCTTTGCATCTCCATAACTCATTTAAGGGTTATTCAGGAAAAAGAGGGAAAACATTTCTTCATTCAACAAAGATTATGTTTGTCCAAATATTCCTACATTAAAAAAACCCCAAAACATAACCATATTTGGCTTTTTCTTCTTGTTTAAAGGAAAATTAAGATCTGGTCTGAAATGCACTGATTTGGTGAAAGAAAAATGAAAGTTCTTCCATGCATAATATACAGCTGCTTTGAAGAAGCTTCTACTAATCAAATGCTGTAGCAAAACCCAAGTAACTGCCAGTTGTATAATGTTTTGATATTGGTTAGTAACAGTCCCTGGTTTTCATTTCCATCTAAGTTGTATTTTGTCAAAATGCAATAATAGAATAAGACACTGGGGGAGGGAGGGTACAGAAGAGGAAAATATTTAAGAACCATTTTCTTCAACAATAATTTGTATTCTTCTGTTCAATAATGGAACTGGTGCAAGGCACATTTCAAGACCCAATGCATTTCAGGGACTGTTTTTAATTATTAATATCAATTATTCTGGAGACCATGCATCATTTTATAATACATTCTGTTAACATGCAGGAAACAGTCTCAAATCTGATAGCAAACTTCTCAAAAGGACTTGCTATGAAGGTTTTAATCAATCATCATATGAGCAATCACATATCAGAGCAGCACAGTTTATAAGGCAACATGCTTATTACTCTTCATTCCTGTTACACAGTCATTTTGCATTCATACCAAATAGAAGAGGAAAATAAATATTTTTAAATACACCCGCAAACATATAACAAGATGGAGTATTAGGAATAATGGTTGCTGAGCAGATTAAAGACATGATGGAGTGATTAAAGCTGGTACAGCCAGACACATACTGTTTCCCATTAAACCACCATAAATGTTAATTAAATATGGCAATCAGCAGAAAGACAGGAGACTCTTCTGTACAACTTCATTAATTTTGGTGTCATGGTACTTGGAGCACCTCTAAAAATTCTACAAAAGCCAACCAGTTTCAATCATATACCCTCGGTAGAAGGTATCTGTCCACTAAACAATATTTTCACTTTGACAAGCAAAGCAAACAGGGATAAAGGTCTTCTCTGCTGATTACCTGGTTTTTGTTACCATTGTCTATCCAACTGCTGCCACTCCTCTGCCTGGCTTTTACATCACCAATGGTAACAAAAAGTAGATCTATGAGGACATCTAGTGGAACTGCACCAAACAACAGCTGGCTAAAGAAAACCTGGACTCCGTGTCAGTCAACTGGGGTTGAGTAAAAAAAAAAAAAAAAAAAGGAAAGAGGGAAAAGAGCCAGACTACCATTATGAATTGAAATGGATACAATGTCATTTCAATTCAACTTCTCTTATGATCCACAGCAAGAGGTAAATGACAACAAAGGAAAACTTCACAAAGAAATTACGGTCACAAAGGAACTGTAGTGTTACAGGAACAGCTAGATTGATTTAATTTGCCTTGTGGCGATGTTGGAAAAGATCATCAACCTGAAGAATAGCAAAGGGTTCCCCCACAGCAGTTTCAGCTGTGTAAAAAATATTTTAAAAATTTAAAAATACAGCAGCGTGTCTTAAAACTGGTTGTGACAATTGATTTTTCTCTGTGCTCAACAGGCAGAGCTTTTTCTCCCTTATTCCATAGTACGCCAGGGAAACCACAGCCTTCCTGAGCCTTCTGCAATTTTTTTCTTGAAAAGTTCTGGCTTTTAAAGAATATTAAAGGGAGTGTGTTAGCTGTTTCCGATTATACAGATTGCCAGGGCTTAGCAGTCAAAAATTGCTTAGCTATATATAAGTTATTAAAGGAAGCAGTTTGATCATTCTACTATATAGTGCTTTTCCTAATGTTTCATAGCATGTTTGGATTAATGGTGTCTAAGAAAGCAATCAACTTTTTTATATTCCTTGCCTTTTATATTCCTTCAGCATAACATGGGGAAGTAGCATGCTTCTTAATAAGTGAGTATCTACACTAAAATTATATTCTAAACTGCAAATCTAAATACCACTGAAAATCCTCTGCACACCACAGTCTTGCCTTTCCCACATTCAGTAAGCATCAGCAATGTATTGCCTGCCAGTACTGGTTCTAGCCGAGATCAGAGTTTGAGAGTTGATGTGCAAGGAAGAACGAACAAAACTTTACTTTTAGATCATTTAGGGCAAGTTGGGCAGTATTATTTTCGGTCGAGTGCCGCATTCCTTTAGGGATAATCTGTTGAGTGCCGCAAGCTGACTGTGCATGGGGCTAAAACAGGGGTCAGCAACCTAAGTCCTATGGGGCACAAGTGGCCCACGGGGGTCATTTAACCGGCCCCCAAACCAAGCCACCAGTGCAGCGTGGGGACTCACTTCCATGGCACCGGAAATCGTGTCTGCGCAGACGCAGGTGCCGGAAATCGCAGGCGCACACAATCCGGCCTGTGGAGGGATCTCCGCTAGTGTGAACCGGCCCAGGCAAAGTAAACCTTGCTGACCCCTGGGCTAAATGCCAGCAGTGGGCAAGGCCAGAGTCAAAGGGAGCATAACTTCCTCTCCCTTTCTGACACCTGCTTACCCGTGTTTTCTCCCTCTTCCTTCTGATTTGCTGTTCACTTTTACCAAAGTTCTGAACTAGCCACTTGCAGGGGGCTTTGGGAATCAACTGGGGGGGGCACATAAAATTAGGCTGAGGGACACATGTGTCTCTAAGGCTGCTCACTCCTGCTTTATCTAAACATTGGCAAAATAACACCCTATAAACTCACACCAACAGCTGTGAGTGTGGATTTTTGTAACCAGAATGGGCAAGAAAAATCCACCCACCCTGACTCGCCTCTGAAAATAAGGTATGTGCCAGACCCACAACGGATCTTATTTTGACTGCCGAAATCTGACTCCTCCAAATATTCAGGTAACAAGTTTGAATTTCAAATAACAATGTTTGAATATACTAAAATTTGATACCCGAATTGTGCATTCATTGATTGATTATTCAGACTTTGTCTGTTGACTGGGACTGACATTTCAGTTGACACAATTTATGCCTTTCAAAGTCTATGGATTTATTTCCCTGCCAGTAACTAAATGATTTTGCTGAACATTACTTAAGAGTTAAATATATTCACAAGTATCAGGATTCTGACTGGGATGATGTTTTACAGAACTAGTGTTTCTAAAGAAAACCAAACTAATTTTAAGAGTAAAACTAGGATTATAATTTAATCATTATAATTTAATAAAGTAAAATGAACTCTAATATGGCATATGGTTTGTTCTCCTTAAACATGGTTAGCTCTCCCAGTGCTCTAGTCTCTGTGCTTGCTAGTCGACATATACATGCCATCTGGGGACAGAGTTTAGTGTGCCAAGCTACCCCAAAGTGTTAAAATACACCTGGGTCTTAACCAGAGCTGGGGCAGCAAATGATCTATAATTCCTGCTAACCATGGTTAAGTCTTATTTCTGCAAAAAAAATTAATAAGAATGTTGATAAACTGCCAGCTCATTATAAATATCAAGGCTGCCATAAAACTATAAAGTCATAAAGCTATAAAATCATATAACTCTGGGGAAATGTATGTGTGAGAAGGAAATCTTTCAACTGGTGCAAAATCCAACAGTGCTAAGTTCTGAGCAACTGGTCCCAAATTAAATCAACAAGGGGAATTTAACCCCAGAAAGTCATACTAGTGAATTCTTCGTGAACTCTGTGAAAGGCAGCGATCTTGGCCAGGCATGGCCAGACTTGGCCCTCCAGATGTTTTGGGACTACAACTCCCATCATCCCTAGCTAACAGCACCAGTGGTCAGGGATTATGGGAATTGTAGTCCCAAAACACCTGGAGGGCCAAGTCTGGCCATGGCTGATCTTGGCTCTATTCAGCCATCACTGATCATCTTGAACAAGCTGGCTAATTAATATGATCCCTGAGTTGCTCACGAATGCCGAGCCATGAACATGAACTAACACCACAGAAATTTTATGTTCCTCCTTGCCTCACAATGGGTATCATAATCACTATCACTAAAGGCTACTGAAGTGCAGGAGTACACAAAATGACCCCATTAGATAATAGGTTTTTGAGAGGTGCCAAAGATGCACGCAAGCTGGATGGGAGGCCCACCAGGCAAAGTGCCATATTATTGGGGCTTCTTGTCCATACACGTGTCCCCTTTTGAAACTGCAGTTCCCTTCCACTACTTTAAAATATTTTTAAGTGGCTTATCAGGAGGCTTATCAACCCTGTTGCAAATGGGGGCAGGGGTTGCATTTCAGGAAAGCCAGCAGGATGGCTCCGCTCCTTAGACTGAGCACCCCACATCCTCTGGAGGACAGAGGCCCCATCTATGACAGAGTGAACTTGATTCCCTGAAAGCTTGTGCCATAATGCATTTGTTAGTCCTTTAAAGTGCTACAAGGCTCTTGGGTGTTTTTATTTCTTAAAAGAATATTCCACACCATGTCCTGCCGCTACTTAACTCTCCCCTCAAGTGCGCAAGACTAATTAGAAGTTTAGCTTGGAAGCTGTGGAACGCCCTCCCATCAGATGTTAAGGAAATAAACAACTATCTGACTTTTAGAAGACATCGGAAAGCAGGCCTGTTTAGGGAAGTTTTTAATGTTTCATCTTTTATCGTGTTTTTAATATTCTGTTGGGAGCCACCCAGAGTGGCTGGGGTATAAATCAGGCATAGGCAAACTCAGCCCTCCAGATGCTTTGGGACTACAATTCCCATCATCCCTGACCACTGGTCCTGTTAGCTAGGGATCATGGGAGTTGTAGTCTCAAAACATCTGGAGGGCCAAGTTTGCCCATGCCTGTTATAAATATATTGTTGTTGTTGTTGTTGTTGTTGTTGATATCCTGGATTAGCTGCAGCTCTCTGCTTAACACATAATTGGTTACAAACCAATTAAGCAGCCCTATGCTCTGATACATTACAGAAAATGTAGTATTTAGGATTTCCACAATGCTAGCATTCTTTTTCTGACAGAGGTATTCTTTAGTCTTTCTTTCTGAAACATAACAAAAATGCAGGAAGAAGGAGACGAAGTTCACCAGGCCAAACTATCTACAGTAAGTCTGCCCACCCCCCCTGCCTCCCACTCAGTGCTACACTCTATGCACATATGATGCTGTACACTAGACTGACCTGGACTCACTTTTGCTAATATTTGAAACCAGATAAATTTCACAATGTGATGTCCTTTTACACATTTCTGTATCTGCATGGGAACTACTTATCTATGAGTGGTTTATAGCTGAGAGCAACATTTAAACAACCACATAGATGGTGGCTTATTGCGATAGTTCCTGGCCATGGAATTGGTACTTTGTTTGAGGCGAAGTCTTGGTTCCCATGGAAAGAGTGGTATAGCCAGCCCCTACCTATGTGATCAGGATCATTTAAATGCCTTCCCTGCTTTGTGGGTACCACTCACAGGGAATTGCTCCTCATGTGTTTTGGAGGGCATATGAAAAGCATTTCAATGTGGAGTGATAAACAAAATTGGAGACAGTGGATGCCACTAAAAATATACTTAGGCCATGCACACATGATCGTTGTCATTTCTTCAGCCAAGTCTACAGACTGAGGGAAATAGTTAGCAACAATAATTTATAATTAGTACTTTAGAACCACTTCTTTCTACTGAAGAACTGGTGCCTAATCAGTACAAGTACCACAACTATCAGGGTGCCTTAACTGGTGCACAGATGAGTATTTGCCAAGTTTGAATGTTTGATGTCATTCATTGGGTATTTTATATCGAACATTTTGTGCATCTTTTACTGGGAACTAGAACTGAACAACAGAGGAAAGGGAATTTCTGCAGTACAAATGTATACTGGTTTAAAACCAGTTTAAAACCAGTTTAAAACCAGTTTAAAACCAGTATACACGGCTTCTCTCAACACTCCACAAAAGACTCCTAAGAACTGGTGGGCTTTCCGTTGGAGACCCTTGTAGGACAATAGTTCCCAGGGTTCTCCTAGGCTGAGGGGATGAGTATTAACCTAATCTGTGAAGTTGACATGCTGCAAACAGGGATGGCAATTTCTCTCAGCCTCATAAGGAATTAGGAAAGCTTGAGAAAAAAATGGTTTGATTTACAATTGGGGGAGGGGAGATACAGTTGGGAATGAGAAGAGGCCAGGGGAAAGCAAGTTGAAAGACTGCTGTATTTTCTTCAACGTCGCCCTGACCCACAAGGTCAATAAAGAATGAGGAAAGGTGTGGGTATGAGACGCCACCGCTACATGCAACATAAAAGTGTAAAGAAAAGAACCGGAATACTGAACAAATGAATACTCTCTACTGGAAGAAAGACAGGTTGGATTGCACTCTGGGCTACAGGGAGCCCGTTTTTACTCACAATAGATCACTATCAGTGTGTAGTTAAAATATAGTAGGGGCCGTGTTCCAAGGCAGCAAGAGGAAAAATAAATCAAAACATTGTCAATTATCACAGGTTAATGCAATTTCCTTCAAACATTATCAGTGTACACACACATGACCTGTACCTCGGGGGTCCAATGGCCCCCTTTTGGAAGGAAGCATCGCGGCTGGAGGAGGGGAAGAAAAGCATTTCATATTTATACTAAACTGGTTAATACAACAAGAAGAAACAAGAGTAAGTATATCATTCTCCCCTGTTGCAACTTTCATCTCAGGCTGGCTGTGGCAAATATAAACATTAGAGCTGTCATTCTGTTACATGAATCAGTCGTGTTAAGTTTTCATTGATCATTCTGTTAAATAAGAAAGTCAATCACCAAATTATCTGAATATGCATCAAACGATTGTTCTGCTTGGGGGAAAAAACAATGTTCATTTTTAGGTGATCCATGCAAACATTTCATAGCATCTCAGCAGGCAGGCACCATCTTAGAAGAGGGTTCTCCTTCTTGCAAGAGAAGGGGGAAGCATCTCTGCTAAAGTGCCACCTGCAATTTTTGTAAGAGCTTGCATTATATATATACAGTTTAAAAGATGTCTAACACACTTAATCGACGAAATACTGCAGCCTCAATGAAGGTTTGTTTCTCTAACCACAATATGTACACATGCATTAATACTGGCTCTCTGCTGGAAAGTTGTAATGAAATTAAAGCAAGAACACAACTGAAAGCAGATTATACCGCAAGGCTACCACAATAATCCAGAGCACAGGATTTTCACAGCAGAATTTGTTTTTGGACAACATTACATGAAAATCTACAGATTATTCAAGGAATAGGGAGAAGAGGGCTGTAAGAAGGGGGAAAAATATATGTGAAAGGAAAGCACGGTTACTCTAATTATCTCTGGCTTTGTGGAACTACAGAGCTCTGTGCTGAATTATTAATACTAGGCTTAACAGGTTTGGACAAACAGCTATGTAGGTCAGACTCACTTTTAGACCCTGACAATACTGAAGCTAATGTTCAGACAGCATCTGAAGGGACGTGAAACCTCTGATGCATTATTAAAGAACATGGCTTTCAACTATCCCAGGAAACTGCATGTAATTAATGCCACAATAATTAAGATTTCCATGTAAAAAAAGATATTCTATCAAATTCCATTCACCTGTACACACAGGTTTATTCTCGTGCCTCCCTTTCATCTTATGCATAATTTCCATTTAAGGTTTCTAATTTTTATTATGAAGCTCATCAATTACGAAAAGCAAAAGTGTGGCGGGGGGGGGGGGGAGAGGGAGGGCAGAGAGAGAAAAGGTTCGCTCTCACGGCCATCCATAAATGAAGCTGACAAACTGAGTGGAGAGTGGAGAGCTCCAAATCTTGCAGCTTTACAAAGTCCATTGTCAGTACTAATGTAGCTATTTGACATTTTACAGCAGATTAGTCAAATTCTGCTGCACAGAAAGACATGGGGAGTGGAGAAGAGAGGGGGAAGAGAAGTAGGCAACATTCCTCCTGTCTCTGTTGACATGCTTCTCTCCTAACATGGCCTGCAATCCTCTACTGCTAGTCTCCTGAAATTCAACTGAAATGAATCACATTCCTTCCGTCTATTCACGTGCACTATTTACCTAGCTTTCACCAGGTGGTGCTACATTTCTCTATGCCTCTGCCAATTTACAGGTTAAAATGGCAGAATAGGCAGTCCCCAGACTCAGAAATTCTTGGGGTGAGGGTTGGAATCTTGGGCAGCAAGACTACAAAGACCTCTGCCTCACTGCTGGAGGGCTGGATTGAAGAGCTGTCACCAGTATGACTGAGCTGTGTCGTCATTGGCTTTCTTGTGAACCCTGGCATTGCTTTAAAGCTTACCAGGGGTCCTTCAGTGAGAAGAACATGAAGGGCAGATAAGCAGCCTTCAAAAAAAAACCTTGCCCGCGGATACTGATCTTCCCTGCAAGAGAATTCTTGGCCTGCTATAGGGAGCCTTCTCTGCTTACGCAGAGCAGCATGAAATGAGTGAAGTGCCCCCCCTTCCCAATTCCTCTAGAGCAGCCTTTCTCAACCTGTGGGTCCCCAGATGTTGTTGAACTACAACTCCCATCACCCTTAGCTAGCAAAGCCAGAGCTCAGGGATGATGGGAGTTGTAGTCCAACAACATCTGGGGACCCACAGGTTGAGAACCACTGCTCTAGAGCATGCAAAGCTATTGTGGCAAACATGCAGAGGGTTCCCAGGCATTCTAAAGTCCTCATGTGACAAGAAAGAGTGGAATCGAGCACATTCACCCCCCACTTCAGGGTTCAAAATCGCACAGGTAGCCTACATGAGTGGAACAGAATCCCCATTCCATTACAGAGGCAAACAGGGATGGCAAGAAGATGACAGGTGTTGGAGCTAGTGCATTCACAAGCACTCTCCCTCTTCACTGGAGGGATTTAGAACTCCAGCACATGGCTCTTCCCTGAGGGATGATCATGCATTGTGACTGGGCACGCAAAAAACTGCCAGTGACTCTCAACAGTCTTAGGTATCATGGTTCACTGGCAGTGCCTTAATCAAATTACAAGTAACGGCCCAGTTACATCCAGCTCTAGGTGACATCCATTGGAATCAATGGGATTTGGTCATGCATAATTAGGCACAGGTTGCTCTCTAATGAGGGATCACTTATATTCTGTATGTGTTGAGATGCCAACTGCATACTAGGTTTGTGCCTGGAACCACACAGTTAGGTGAGCAAACCCTGCTGCCACAAAGTGGGTTTTCGTATGGAAAATTTGCAGGGCAGATGCAGTCGGTAGAAGGTGAATTGGCTGCTTTCCTCCTGCAACTCCCCCTCCAGGTTCCAGACCTAGATTTGCATTGCAACAATGCAACTTGGTGCGTTGTATGCAATTCTGGCCAATGTGTGGACTCATACGCAGATGGACTCACACAGAAATAAGGAGACTTAGGATGGGATGCAGCAAAGTAGCCCTACCAGCATAAAGGCTGCTCAAGAACTTCTGCTTGTGCATATTCCCTTGGCAGAAGCCCCAGAACAGCCCATGGAGGAAGGAAAGTGGGATTGTTCCATCTGGCAAGCTGAACTGCTCGCACAGACACAACATTCATAGCAGTGCAATGCTGAACTCCACTCTTAGTCTGCAATGCTATATATAGTTGCTTGGACATAAGTCTTGTTGAACTCAATGGGACTAACTTCTGAGTGGACTGAATAAGACTGTGCTGTGAGAAAATACTCAAAGGGGGTGGGGAGATCCAATTTTGCTATGCATGCCTTCTTCCCAACCTGTCTGGTTGATTCCATGCTTAGGACAACGTTTCTGACATCTTCCTTCTATGTCATCCTTCATTTTATTTCAGCATCTGTCCAACAGTTTTTCATTCGCCAGAGTGACTGATGCTTGCAATCACTAGACTATTTCTTATATACCAAGGGCTGACAGTTGGGTCCTCTGAGGGCTTCCCTGTAGTTTTAGAGTTAGCTTTTCCTGGAAGGCATTTTGGAGGATTAATTTCCAGTTCTTTAATTCCCTCTCATTGGCCTCCAAAATGTTTATTCTCCTTTGTCATTCTGTTATCTGTCTGCCTGTCATAATATTTCTGTATGGGCAGTGACGCAAATATATGATCTGCAGTATTCATATAAAGGAGCAGTTTATATGATCAGCAGAATTGCGATAAAACTTTGTCTCCTCCCTTGGAGTAGACCACTTCAGCCTTTGAGAAGGGCTATGTCCACCCGGGACACGGGTGGCGCTGTGGGTTAAACCACAGAGCCTAGGACTTGCCGATGAGAAGGTCGGTGGTTCGAATCCCCATGATGGGGTGAGCTCCCGTTGCTCGGTCCCTGCTCATGCCAACCTAGCAGTTCGAAAGCACGTCAAAGTGCAAGTAGATAAATAGGTACCGCTCCAGCGGGAAGGTAAACGGCGTTTCCGTGCACTGCTCTGGTTCGCCAGAAGCGGCTTAGTCATGCTGGCCACATGACCCGGAAGCTGTACGCCGGCTCCCTCAGCCAGTAAAGCAAGATGAGTGCCGCAACCCCAGAGTCGGCCACGACTGGACCTAATGGTCAGGGGTCCCTTTAGCTATATGTTCTTCCCCCCTTCCAACCCCCAACCCCCCAACCTGTGCAGGAAAAAATAGCACATGAATAGGAAGGATAAGACGGTTTTGTTAGTGGCGAGAAGCATTCAAACATGCAACCCACAGCTCTCAAACGCAAGCCCACGTAGTTGGAGTCCACATAAAGTGTTATCACTTGATTCTGCTGATTATATAAACTGGCCCTAATATTAACTCGTTTACTGCAGGGGTGGCTAAATTGTGCCCCTTCAGATTTTGTTGGACTACAACATTCTGGCTGGCTGGAATCGATGCAAGCTGGAATCCAACAGCATCAGCCGGGACACAAGTCAGCTATTCCTGCTAACCTAGAATAAATAAATGGACTCTGCCTGAGGTTTTAATGCACCAGTGAGCTTTTGCACAGTTTGTTTAGGGAGCTTCCCAAAGTTTGGTCCCTGTGGAGCAGCTTGGGGATTATAGATCTGCTTTGCTTCCCAAGGCTGGACACAGCCTCTTTAAATTTCCTGCCCAGCTCCTTCTGATCAGTGCTTGATGTCCACGATTTGTATATGCAAAACAAAACAAAACAAATACGTGCAATGTTCAGGTAATTTAAAATTAGGGTATTTTCCTTCATGTAAATCATGGTGGGTGTTTGCTTCAAACAGGCAACAATTGTACTGATCTGTGGAAATCCTTATTAATGTTTTTTGGGAGGGAGGGGTGGGGGTGGGGTAAAACACTAAGCCTATATACGTAATTTTGACACCTATACATAATGTAATCATTCTCTAAATTTTGTTAACTTAAGATGCCAAATAAGTCCTAATAACGGCGCAAGTATAACAATTTAAATCTCAAAATATGCAAGCAGATATTGCAGGAGACAGTTATGAACTGTGTTGGTATGTACAGATTTCCTAGCCTCTCTCTATCACTATTCAAAACCTAGAAATATATTTAAAAGAGATCCCTTAATGCTTAACAGTTTCTGTAGAATAGAAAAGCTAGTGGGGGAGGAAGATTACTTACGTCGTTTGCAGCCGCATTTTTTTATCCTTTTGGGATCTGTGATGTCATCATGACAGGCCTTGCAGTAAAAAAATGCCCTAGAGAGGGAGGGAGAATGGAAAAACTGACACATTTCTTAATCCATACAAATGAAATTAGTCCCACATTTCCTCCTTGCTACAAGTGCCAAATTAATGAAACATGCCAGCACTAATTTCCTTTAATCTTTTGAAAGGTTTAGACATTTAAAAAAGGAAATGTTTGCTACAAGACAATTAATTTCAAACACAAGGCCGGGTGATTCAAGTTCGTGCTTCTTTTAATAAATTTAACTTGAAAATAATTGGGGGAACGGTTAATAAATATGACACGGTGGATCAGATCATCCAGCTTTCATCTTGGAAAGTAGCATCCAAAGTGACTTTATTATCCAAACACACAAGAGATGAAAACACTGTTCTTGGCAGGGGAATTGCTGGCTCAAAGCCCCCTGGTTTTTATTTTTATTTTATTTTATTTTTTTGAAAAAAGCAGACAGCTGAAGATATATAAGGCCATTTGTTCCACTTAGTTTCACATAGCTTAATGTTTTAGAGGAATTCAGATGCTGTCATGAAACAAATGCAGGACAATAGCAATTATTCTTGCAATTACAGTGCTTAGACAGACACCTCGGATGCTTTACGAATATTTGGCTTGGCTTAAGGACTCCTCTGTGAAAGGTACTTCTGCTCATACAAAGGGGGGGGGGTCACTTATTTATCCTTTTCTGTAGCCCTCCATATACCCCACCGAACTGGCATGAGGTCAGGGCCCCGTGCACGCACCTTATTGTAGGAAAGTATAAACAGGGAGGGGAGAACTGGCAACTTCCTGCTTGCAGTGGCGACTTCTGATCCAACATACTATTATTTATCAATGTGATAAATAAATGATATTGTGACAGATAGCCGGGGCTTGGGGCTAAATGAACTGCCTTTTTTAAAGGTTCTCCTCACCCATATACTTTGAGCATGTGGTGAGATCATGTTTTGAGGGTCTCTGATTTCTAAGACATAGTCGTACAACAGGCAAGGCTTTGTGGTTGCAGCACCCTCTTTATGGAGATCTCTCCCAAGTGAGACCCATTAGGCCGGTTCCCTATACTCTTTAGGAGGTTGACAAAAGGTGTTCTTCTGAAAGGCCCTTCAAGACTCATGTGGCTGGTGTCACCTGATAATACAGATTAGTCTTACGATGCAATGTTGGTGATGCTCAATGGGTATGCTGTTTTAGTGCTGATTTCAAATCTTTAGGTTTTTTTATGTGAGTAAGCGTAAGCTGCCTTGAGGTCCACCTTGGGCCCATTTGTTGGGGCAGAGCTTGCTCCAGCTTACCTGGACGGGGCTACGGTGAAGCAAAGTGACAATAAAATTGGGGATGGATGGGTGACAGGTGGCACCTGCACAGTCCTGCCTCACACCAGCCCCATTTGGGTGTGGAGTTGATGCAGTGATGCTGGTGTCGGGAGCATGGTTCCACTATACCACACGGGCCACCACTGAGTTGGAACTACAGTATCTGTTTGTGGGCATCTGATTACCTGCCAGCAGAAACAGAACACTGGACCAAATGGGCCTTTGGTCAGAACCAGCAAGGCCTTCTCTTTTATCTGCACTGCTGAGGGTTTGCTCTATTCCTCACCAGACGAAGGAAATTTATGTGGGACTAGTTTCTGAAACATGCCTTGGACAGTTGCCAGCACAGTTTACCAAGACAGTTTAAAGTTGCACCATATACCACATTGAAGAAGGAGGAGGAGGAGAAGGAGGAGGAGGAGAAGAAGATCTAGAGAACAACATAAAATCTGACAACGTATTACCTTTTTACTTCTTTGGCATCGCTTGCAATGAAGAATCCTAAAGTACCCTCTTGAATCTTCACATGGTTTCCAGGATTGATTAATATACTGTCCGACGAAACCAAACAAAACAAAAAACAAACAAAAGCCAAGAAGACAACATCATGAGGTCATGCTGCTTTTCAGTTGTGAAATCAAACTAATTGCTTTATCTTTGTTCTGTGATAGGGGGCCCATTAGTTGAGAAAAATCAAAGTCAGAAACCTGGAAGCCACTTTTATTGAAGGTCTCGAATCTGACCAGGGCTCCAATCTAAAGCATATTTTAAATATGCCTGAAATTCAAAAGATAAACAATGGGAATAATCATACAACTAACTCGCAAGACTTGCGTTAGGAGTTGTGTGTCTTAAATTAGGAGAGGAAAAGTCTATGGAGCCTCTCAGAAAAGCTTTGATTTTTTTGCTCTGCATTAAAGGCTGACAAAATCATAATGATTGATGTGAAAGGAAGTGATTCCCAAGGAAAGAGTTGCTTGGAAAAGGCTCTATTTCTCAGGCATTTTACCTCTTCATGTCAATTTCTGTTGAAATAGGGACGTTATTAATGGGCCCCCTATCTCTATATATCACATTACTTACAGTACAATACACATATATACTCAAGGGGAATGGTACAAGACAACCAGTTACTGTAGCTAAAGAAAACATAAAATGAGTATAATGGTTAATAATTTCTCCATCCCAAAGCTCCTTTTCAATGTGTTGCCAATGGATAAAAATAAATTACTTGTCCTTTCAGGGCGGGGGTGAAATCAGCTAGATCTGAAGAAAGGGGATAATATCTAATCACATTGTTCCTTGCTAACCTCTGTGAATTTCAGGTATGGTCATCAAAATGAATTATTTTGGGTTTCAGGCAGTAATCAGCATAAGTCTAAACAATGCCAGCTCAGGGGGTCTTGCAACTACATGAGGTTTGGTGGGATGTTGGGTAAATATAGAAGTCCATTTACCGAGTATGTAACTCAT